>NC_089837.1:55526817-55826817 GCF_035609145.1 Eleutherodactylus coqui | reverse complement strand
TGGTTTGCCTGCGTAATGCAGGACAGATCAGGTCCTCCAGGGCGAGAGAGATGCTCTTTATGACTACTCTGCACTTTACTCTGCCATAACCTGTTGACATCACTGAATAGGGACTTGTTTTGAAAGATGCTATTGTGCAATGACTACTATAGTACACCGCATTACTTGGGGCTTATTCAGATGAACGCATATGTGCTGCGTTTTACGCAATACGCAGTGTACGGAGCCCATTGATTTTAATGGATTCTGTCGCATGTGTGTTTTTCCGCGCACATTTTGGTTGCGCGAAAAAACCTGCAGCCTGTTCTATTTTCGTACATATTGTGCTATCGAAAATAGCACGTATTGAACTTCATTGGCCATTGAAATCATTCGGAGCATTTTGCGGGCTTTTTTGCGTACACAAATACACAGGAAATGCAAAAAATACAGTAAAACACAGCCGTACGTAACTGATGCCACTTCTTATTTTTACTGCATGCAGGTCTGAAATCCATGTGCGCAAAAAGCCAACGCCGTACGCATATGCCGAGGCCTGGATTTCGATTGAGGATTGTGGGATGCAGATTTGGCATTAACCCTTTGCAATCCAATTTTGTATTCAGGGTTTCCTAGGGGGCTTTCTCTTTCTGCCATTACACAATGGCGCCATCTGCTAGCTAGATCCAGTACTGCGGTATGTGACAAGCTGGAGAGGCCCCCCGGACAACAGAGCGGCCAGTAATATACAGTAAGAATACCCTGCTGGACGTCTTCAGACATTGCAGCTGTACAGACTTCAATCAGAATGTCTTTAGACGTCAGACAGTGGATTGGAAAGGGTTAAAAAATTAGATGTTCGCAAGGCAGAATTCACCGCTTAAGTTTCAGTGTGAATCCCGCCTTTAAAAACTGCGGCAAAATCTGTGTCCTTCTCCCTCAGTTTTTGCCGCAGATCCGCATGCAGACTAATGTCCATGGTCTATCTGCTCATTTCTGCGTCAAGAATTGACATGTCACTTCTGGAAATGGAAACGCGATGTTCCACACCGGAATTCTGCACGCATGTTTTGCCAGTTGTTAAGAATAATCCACGTGTGGATCCATGGCAAAACTGCTGCAGATAGACGCAAATTTTTTCTCAGTTTTTAGAGGCAGAATTCATGTAAATTATAAGCCGTCCGTGCGCAATCCGCAGTGAAATGGAGCATGCTGCGTTTTTTTTTTCCCCGTTAATCAAATTTGCTTGCTTTATTTTACTTGCAGGCGCCCATGTATCCCTATGGGCGGCTTAATTTGTGGATTCCGCAAATCAGATCCGCCCATGGACATTGGGCCTTAGGCCCCCTTCACAGGAGCATATGTGACTTTGTGGCCACTGTGGCGCAACTTTTTTGCACACTGAACGAGGCTTTTTAAATGTCTATTTAGTCTTAATGAGTTCCAGATGTGTTCTATCCAGTGGCATTACGCAGCATATCACGCATGTCCTAGTGTATTGCACGTGCATTTGCGTAGCCCCATTGACTTCTATGGGGATCTTAGTGCATAAGAGCGCAGGAAATAGAGCATGCTACGTTTCTTTTATGTGACCGAATTGGAAAATACGAGTATGTGAACGAAGCCATTAAAATCGATAGGTTCTATTCACTGCGTATCGTGCATGTAAATTTTGCGTGCCCAAATACGCCTGTGTGAAGGGAGCCTTCGGGTGCCTTCACACAGGTTGGAATATTCTGCAGGACGCTGCAGAATATTCCACTGTTAAAATCTGCAGGTCGGAATGCGTATTTTGATGCAGAATTGCCGCAATAATTCTGTCCTTTTTTAATTCCACGTCAGAATCCGCACATTGGGCGTACGGCTTTTCTGTGCAGCGTCCTGTGGAATAATCCGTGAAAGCGCGTAGAAGATAACTTGTGACTCTTTGGCTGTTTTGTCTTAATTCCCAGGATGAACAAAGTAATTCCATGCTGGGTGCTGTAGTTCCACACGAGCCAGTGTACCGCAGCAGGAGACACAATCCCGGGTGATGCACAAGTGGGTCAGTCTGCAGTGGATTGTGTATGGAGGGGCGCGGCGCCCGCTCAGGGACGGGGACTGTGTGTGGCTTCTTCGTACATTTCTCCTGACATGTTCGGCTTGCCCTCGGTTATTTGCAGGAATGTGAATGTAAACAAGCCATCGTACCTGCCACATTGTGTTAGTGAGTAGGGGCTGAGGAGCGGAGGGGGTCTGCGCACAGCAGCCCACGCTGAAAGGTATCTCATATACTGTAGTGGGGCGGCGTGTCATCTCAGCATTTAAGGTGGAACGCCTCTCGGAGAAGAAATACGCGGTCTAGCATCACCGAGAAATTTTGTTTTTCTGTGTCGCACGTGTATGCAAATGAGAAGTAAACCGTCAAATGGGCGTTCCTCCCGCTCCGACCGATCCTAGATTTCTGCACTTACTCCTTGCCAACTCCTCCTCTTGGGCTCTCCTCGATTTCTTAGGGGTCTTTACACTATTGTCCAGATAGTCGCTAGATAAAACAAATGTACACGGTCGTATTTGGGCGCGCAAAATTTGTACCTGCAATACGCAGAGAATAGAACCTATTAATTTCAATGGGTTTGTTCACATGCGTGTATTTGTCCTGCGCACTTCAGTCGCACAAAATAAACCCCGCAGCATGCTCTATTTAAATGCGTATTTGCGCACCCAAAGTCCCCGTAGAAGTTAATGGGGAAGTGTAAATGCACGCGCAATACGCTAGGAGATGTGTGAAATGCTACATAATTGCGCTGGAATTCGTATTTTTATCGGTGCGCCTTTGTTTGCCACACGCAAAAAGTAGAATAAAATACGCGTACAAAAAACATTGTTCATTCCGCAAATACGTAGTGCCCATGTGAAAGAGGCCTGAATGACAGTTGTTCCATGTAAACACGGCCACCAACCGGGCGACAAGTACGATTCTCACCTTTGTCACAAAAAATATTGGCCAAGGGGGTGTGTGGTTAAGGGCGTGGCTTATCATAACATATGATTTTTACTTCCGTTATTCTAGTTGCCGCAACTAGAAACTGTTCCCCCAGTGGTGGACCCAATAGTAATAGTGCCCCCAGTAGTGGCCCCAATAGTAATTGCGCACTCCTCAGTGGCCCCAATAGTAATAGTGCCCCAGTATTGGCTGCAGTACTTATAGTGCCCCCTCTGTGCTCTCTACGCCCTGAACATGCAGCCACAGCATGTAGTATGTCACTCACCCTCTCTCTCTTTTTAGCTCCCATCTGGTCACCATAATTAAAGCTGTGACCTCTGACCTCTCCTCCCCTTGTCCACGAAGCGTGCAGGACGCAGGACCCAGGAGGAAAGTTCAGGGCTCTGGTTACGGCGGCCGGACGGGAGCTAAAGAGAGGGAGAGGGTGAAGGACATAGCAGATGCTGTGGGGTTTCTGCCCGGCTCGGCTCTCAGCTGACCGACTCACCGACCCGGCCCTTGGACATAATGACTGGTCGGGTCGGAGAGTAACCGGCCGGGTGGCAATCCTAGTGACGAGCGAGAATTCATTGAGTAGTCATTTCCACTCACCTACAAGTACTCACTGGTTGATTAACCATCATCTGGTGTAAATAGATAATCGTTGTCTTTTGACGACTAACCAACACCTTTGAGGGGAGGTCTGCTCTTGTTTGACGCACGCCTCCCGCCGAACGCTGATTAGCTGACACCTTTTTTTGGACATTTTGCCCTCCCGTTTAAGGCTCATTAATTCTAAATACGTGCGATTGATTGTCAGCTAAACGCCCCTGACTAGACAGAAGCGAAAAGGGGGTACGAGTATGAATAGGCTCGGACAACAAAAAAACCCAAAGTCCTTGCAGGCGAGAAGGACAAGAGACTGCAGGACAGACTGTTCAAGAGAGCGCAGCACTGAGTGTTCACTCAAAAACCGCTCGTACGTATTTACGTGCTTCTAGCGGACTTGACAACCAATGAGTGTGCATTCATGAGGGGTTGAAATTCCAAATGCACACCTGCTAAAGAACCTCACTAGTCAAGCAACAATGTTTGAAAGCTGTGTAAATACTTCCAAAAAGTTGTTCAGCGATCGCAGGATTGAACAAGCGAACAGCGGTCGCACCGTGTAAAACCACAGAAGCAGCAGCTGTTTGTATGCTTTCACGACTATTTCGATCGACTGTTCAGACAATGGTTCACAATGGCCATTTAAAGGGGTTGTGCACAGCTGCATTCATTTCCCTTACAGTTCCAGATACTGATGAAACCTGTCCAAACCGTCCTCTACGCACTTGCTGCCCACTCCACCTCCATGGCCAACACCTTGTGTGCCGCGCCCTGTCCTTGATACCAAAACAGGCAGGACCCTGCTGGGCCTGATGTGCCCTATCATTTAGACACACATACCCCACCAGCACCGTGACCTGGTGGTGGACACCTTCCAGTGGGAATGAGAGCTCTTACCCAAAGGGAAAGACTTACTATTGAAAATTTGCCAGTTTTTTGGCCCAAATCGTGCCTGCAAGCTATTGAACATACTTTGCTTCATATCTACTACTCCTTATGACTTGTCCGGCGAAGAGACACATAATCACTGTGACCGGTACAGACAGCCAAAACACGGTTGCATTTTCGCCTCATGCCCCCGAGTCCCTTCTGCTCAGGGAATCCCTGTGACATCATTACTGACATCATAGGGCTCCCTAGGACATGAGAACACAGATGGCACTGCATGCCGGAGGGCACAGTCTTATCAAAGGCATGTAAGCTAATGAGCTTCAGAGAATGTACCATTACCTCATTAATCTACATGGGGCAGGCAGGGGTTAAATTGACTGCATATGACAGATCCAATTTAGGCCTTGTTCACAGGAGCGTATGCGTTTTCACGCCCCACAATCGCATCAGTGAAGAATAGCCGCAATCTAGTCCCGAGATTAATTAGCGTCTTCTCATCCATTTACACGGGCATATAGTAATAAAAATACACTGTAGCGGGGAATTCCGTAGCTTATTTGCATAGCGCCAACTTATTCTGCAGTGCTTTTACTGACCTCGGAAGGATGGAAGACTGAGTCAGGCTTGAGCCAGATACCTCACCTATGCAGGGATTGAACCTGCAACCTTCAGGTCTTAAGACTGCATGTCTGCTGCCTTGACACAATGTGCTACTCAAGGCTCTATATAGCTTAAATAGAGCCAGCTATCTTCTTTTCCAAGCACCGGACGCAAGTAAACTCCTTCCGCCTCCCTTTTTTTCCGGCTCCTCCTATGGGAGCTTTCTGCGCTTTTCGTCAAAAGATAGCTCAAGACCTATCTTTTGATGCAGCGAAAAAACGGTCGGCGCAATCTTTTCACGCGCCCAAAAATTGCTCGTCTCAATGAAATAATTAGAATCCAATGCTTCACATGGTAGCAATTTCAGGCCGCCATTTTTACGTGGCTAGATAAAACACTCATGTGAATGAGGCCTTAGTAAATAACTGGTATTCGCTATAAAATAATCTTGTCTCGGAACACTGCATTGTGATGTTCCTCTGTTATTCCTCCTGGAAATGTATAAACCAATGCACAACCAGACCTTACCCTTCCTCTCGTCAATACTTCCAAGAAGTATAATAAAGTAACAGAATAATAGTGCATTTACACGAGCAAGTGTTATATTGGTCCGAGAAACTCAGACCGATATCGCAATTGTAAAACCGCAATTTATTTGCGAAAAATGCGCATGAAAATCGTATGTTGTTCCAATGGCAGAAATAGAAAATCACACTCACATGGAATTGCATTTACATGCGAGTACGATGCAAATGGTTTTGCTTTCGTTGGAAACAATAGGCGATTCTTTAACACAATCACCCAACAATAGGACCTGGGTCAAATTATCGCATGTGTAATATACCCATTGAATACAATGGGTGGTTTTCAAGTGCAATTTCTTGGCAACGCACAGAAATCACACGACCATATTGTAGACTTGTAAGTGTTGCTATTTCATCAGGGGCTGCAGGTATTCGCCAAACGAGAACCTTCAGAGCAGGCGTCCTATTCTATCAAGCTGTTAAAAGGGGTTTCTGGGGCTTTAACCCTTTCTAATCCACTGTCTGACGTCTGAAGACATTATGATTTAAGGCTGTACAGCTCCAATGTTGCAAGACGTTCATCGGGGGTTCTCTTACTGTATATTGCCAGCCTCTCTGCTGTCGGAGCCTATCCAACGTGTCACCTCATGCAGTACTGGCTTTAGCCAGCAGATAGCGCCGTTGTATAACAGCAGAAAAAGAGTAACCCCCCTAGGAAAACCAGGATACAAATTGGATTGGAAAGGGTTAATAGGATGGTCATCAGTATCTAATCAGTAGGCAACCGCCTCTCAGGACCCTTACCCATCAGCTGCTTGAAGAAATGTAGCAGACAGTAATGTGATGCTCATTCCTGGGTAGCTCAGCCCCATTCAAGTGAATGCTGTACCCGGTACCGCCACTATGAAATGTACGGCGCTGTGCACAGTGAAGAGGCTGTGGCGCTCACACGAGCTCTGCAGCCTCTTTAAACAGCTGATAGGTGAGGGTCTTGAGTAGTGAACCCCCACCAATCAGATATTGATAGCCTATCTTAAGGACAGGTCATCAATATTGAAGTCTGTGAAAACTCCTTTAAAAACTCTATTTGGCCCTTTCCTAGTGATATCCAATGCTGGGAAAGCTGGGTAATGACCAGGATAGCCCGCACTACCGGCCTACCAGGTTGTCAGCCACCCTTGAATGGAGAATCTGCCCAGTTTAAGTTCCCCTATACCATCTTGCTAAATAACTAGTCACCATTCGGCCTTGCAGGAAAGTTGGGTGACCACCTATAATGGCCGGTACTATTCTTTGTTGCTCCACCGTGCATGTAGCGCGGTATTACGGGGGTCGTGGCTCTCCGCACATCCCTCAGCTGCAGCAATCCGAGCCGTCACTATTTTTAGGAGGATGAAGCCTTTTTCTGTGTTGTATTAATAGCGCTTGGCCCAGGGCTGCTGGAAAGTGACCTCAGTGCGGGGAAATGATGTCACCCAGGTCTGGAATGTCTGTCCCGGCTGCTCCGTCTACATGTCACATCTCTCATCAGCCTCTTCTCTCCGTAGAAGCTGGACGCTCCCTCGGAGAATAGAAGTGTATCGGCTGATGTCACGTGACCTGATATCCTTCTCATAGGTAATACAAGGCCAGGCAGAGACTATAGTGCACCTACAAAATGAAAGCTGTAATGTGATTGGTTGTTCTGGGCAAAGAAGACCATTTTTCCCTTTAGTTGGTTTAACAAATCTGCTCCGACAACTCCTGCATGTGCGGCTAAGCTGCAGTGGTGTGCCTCAAATGGTGGTAGACCACACAGGTGCTACGGGACCCGTGGAGCAGGAGGAGTTGTCCGCAATGAATCGACTTGCTCTCCTTCCCACGCGAGCACAAGCAAAGTCAGAGCACAGAGATGTATAATTGAAGATTGACATACCTGCCGATGTCACCCACCGTCCAGCTGCTCTCTTTGGCCCCCCTCCTGGTTCTGTGTGCATTGAGTCTCTCGTGCCCGGGTTGCAGCCAAAATTCTCGCAAGATTTTGTTAGCAATAAGCAAAGAGATCTTTTGTGCTTATTGGCCAGTTGAGTCTTCTGACAATTCGTATTAGCTGGCCAACATCTCCGGCGTGCGAAGTGGCTCTTGACCTTGTGGCTTCCCGAGTCACTGTTGAGTCATTGTGGAGTGGCTTCTGGTCCTGGACCTCCAGTTACTTCCCGCTCCATGTACATCATGGTGATCTCCCAGAGACTGGCTCCTCCCGCAACAGTTTAAAGGGGTTGTACCAAAATCGACTTTTATCACCTATGAATAGGGTAGGTGATAAAACTTGATTTTGGGACAACCGCTTAGATGTTGCGTCAATGCTGACTGCACCATCGGAGTGATTTGCAGAGGGAGGAGCTGTTGGTTGCTATGGAAGTCAAAAGCGTAACAAAGGCGTCCAACTGTCATCTATGGGAACCTGTTAGGCCCTTTTAGAGGCAGTTTGGAACAAATTATTAGGGTGTGAGTCTACCCTAATACAGACATTCACAACTGTAATGGAGCAGCCTGTAATCTGCCAATTTGGTAGTTCTCAGCTCTCTGCTGAACTTGTAGTATGACCTTTAGCTACTCAGTTTCCCTGAAAATAAGACATACCCTGAAAATAAGACATAGCATGATTTTCCAGAATTTTTGAGGATGCTTGAAATATAAGCCCTACTCCAAAATCAAGCCCTGCTAACAGTTAATAAAAAAAGTCAATTTAAATAGTGTCCAGGCAGCTGTACATGTAAAAAAGTTAAAACTTTTTGAACAAAAATTAATATAAGACACTGTCTTATTTTGGGGAAACACGGCAGTTTGTCTGGAGGCCAGAAGAGTCATGTTGCACATATGACAGTGTACAGATGGCTCGATTAAAGTGGAACCAAAAACTGCACCAGGAAAACCGCATGCATTGTTGACCGTGACTGCATTCAGTCTTGATGCGGCTTTTAACCACACCATCTAAATGCAGCCTGAACGTACAATATCTGTCGGACTCCCTTCTACCCTTCAGACTCTTCTGTCACCGGCTTTTCACCACTGGAAAGATCGGGCAAGGTGTAACTCAACATGCCTGATCCTCCTTTCCTTCCCATCGGGGAACAGTTGGGACACCCTCAAACATTTAAGATGACAGATCCCATTGAAATCTGTTGGCTTGGCCGGCTGTTGCTTAATATGTATTGGCATATTTCGATTCCCTGGCATTAACCATTTGCAATCCAATTTTAGATTCAGGGTTTCCTAGGGGGCTTTCTCTTTCTGTCATTATACAATAGCGCCATCTGCTGGCTAGAGCCAGTACTGCTGTATGGGACATGCTGGAGAGGTCCCTGACAACAGAGCGGCCAGTAATCTACAGTAAGAATACCCTGCCAGACATCTTACGACATCGGAGCTGTATGGCCTTCAATCAGAATGTCTTTAGACGTCAGACAGTGGATTGAAAAGGGTTAAGGAGACTGGTGAGACATTGAAGACATTGATTCCCCCCCCCCCCCCCCCCCCCCAAAAAAAAAGAAGAAAAAAAACCCCCAAAACTTCAAGTGGTTCAATATGTCCGAGCAGGGACTATTGGTTTATTAGTGAGCAGACACTTGTATCTGAGGAGATCTGTAAATAGAATAGAAGTCTATGGAGAGACTGTGTGACAACGCTGCCACCTGCTGGTTGCAAGAAGTCTAGAATTTTTTTGTTTCTTTTTTAATTTACGTTGGTTGTGTTTCTGGGCTGTGATATACAATACAGTCAAAGCCCTTTAATACCAGTAGAAAATGATAATTGTCAGATTATCACATATTTTGAATATTTCAATATTCATAGAAAAGTATCAAAAACTGAAGGAGAAGGGAAGAAAACCATCCGGAGGAAAATACATTGGGGATCTTCTGGTTCTTTGCGCTCTTCAGCACCTGCTTTTGTAATATTTCACATTATATTGTAATTTTGTTCTGAAAACGAGTGTCAGATGGGCAAAATTTTCAGACGCCAAGTTAAGGGTGCGCTCGCATGCCGCAGTTTCTCTGCAAGGTGTGAACGCACCCTAGAAGAATTACTCTGAATTTCCTTGAAGGATGCAGTAAATATATCTTAATTTCCGTGGAGTAAGGACGTCATCCTCCTGCTAGATGACTAAATAAAGTCTGTGTCTGGAGGAATCTACAGATGTAGCAGAGCTGAGTTTGTCAATTGCGACAATTTACAGTGATAGAGCAAAATCTTCAGTAGTTGAAGGGGTTGTCTGGCGCATTTTATCAGGAGTGGATGGACGGGGTCCGCTGGTCGGGACCCTTGTCCATCAGCTAATTGTCCCATCCACTGACCAGTACAGCGAGCCGGACGTTGTCATCAGCGGACATGGAAGGAAGTGTGGGTGTCGTCTGCACTCCCATTGCGAGAGCCGCGCAGCTACTTCACTTCCTGTTATGGACATCCTGAACTGGGCAGGAAGTGCAGAAGTCGGTGCCGCACTTCTTCTCCTATCCGCTGATGACAACGTCTGGCCGCTGCGCTGGACAGCAGGCCGGACAATCAGCTGATGGACAAGAGTGGATCAGAGGATAGGTCATCAGTTGAAACAAGCCCAGACAACCCCTTTAACCCTTTCCAATCCACTGTCGGACGTCTTCCTACATTCTGATTGAAGCTTGTACAGCTCCAATATCAGAAGATGTCAGACAGGGTATTCTTACCATCTATTGCCAGCCACTCTGCTGTCGGAGCCTCTCTGGCGTGCACACACTAGCTTTATCCAGCAGATGGCACTGTTGTATAACAGTAAAAAGAGAAAGCCTTTTAGGAAACCCTGAATCCAAAATTGGATTGCAAAGGGTTAAGGTCTCCTTCACACGAGCGTATTTGCACGACTATAATTTACGCAAGTAATACGCAGAGAATAGATCCTATTGAGTTCAAAGGGTTAGTTCATATTTCCGTCTTTTGCGCATGCTCTACTTTCCTATGCACCAAGAGTCTCCATAAAGGTCAGTGGGGCGCGTGCAGAACGCAAGAAGATGCGTGATATGCTGCGTAATTCATCTGGAACTCATTCGCCATTTCAAGTTGTGCGTCTTTGAGTACAGTGAAATATGCTGATACACGGGCAAAAAAGTATTGTTTGTCGCACAAAATCGCAATGCTGCGGCACACGCAAACGTGTATATGCTTGTGTGAATGAGCCCTAACTGCAAATAAGGAAGCTGGAACAATACCTCTGCAGCGCCACCTATTGGATGACAGCATTCCTGCAAATCAATGCTTGACCCTTTATACAGGTCTTAACAATGACTGGGAATTGAAAACCAAGCAGGAATCCATACACAGACAGCTGTTTCAGGGGGTTTGCCCCTCATCAGTGTGCAGTAGGTTCCTGGCTTGGCTGGTGAGAGGCCTGTGACGTGGGTCGGGAGGGTCATCACCACTCCTTAGGCCACTCGCACACATGGTGTCAGCAAAACGCAGCGTTTTTGATTGCGATTCTCCTTTTGTTTTCGGAAGCTGGTTCCTGCCTCCGACAGCGGGTTTTAGCGCACCCGATCATTGTGATTATCAACAAATTCCCTTAGTGACCGGCCTATTTTGCCCCTTACACTGTCACATTACAGGAGCCATATATATATATATCTATCAACTAGCTTACCCGTCGCGCATTGCTGCGAAGACAGCCAGACATACATACATTTGTTTTTCTATATCTAGATAACAACCAATCGCAGCGCAGCTTGCATGTTACCTCAGCAGTATAATATATAACACCCAATCACAGCGCAGCTTTCATGTTACCTCAGCAAAAAGAGAAATAACAACCAATCACAGCGCAACTTTTATTCTGCCTCAGCAATATAAAAAATAGCAGCCAATCACAGCGCAGCATTCATTTTACCTCAGCGGTATAATATATAGCAACCAATCACAGCACAGCTTTCATGTAACCTCAGTAGTATAAGAAGTAGCAACCAATCACAGCACAGCTTTCATTTTACCTCAGCAGTATAATATATAGCAACCAATCACAGCACAGCTTTCATGTAACTTGAGTAGTATAAGAAGTATCAACCAATCACAGCACAGCTTTCATGTTACCTCAGCAGTATAAGAAATAGCAACCAATCACAGCACAGCTTTCATTTTACCTCAGCATTCTCAATATCCAGCAATTGTCTTGCGAAACGTTCGGCGGATGCATCATTTTGTGGTTGAACACTCATCCCGTTGCTTGTAATCCCTTTTGCTTTTGTGCTTGAGATGGAAATCAAACGATCTTTGTCTGGGGGGCATAACTGTCGACGATGCTCGCACGTGCGCCACCTATCGTGGGATAGTTGTACTATGCCAGTAATCTTCCCAGGAGTGTACTCAACAACTTCCCAAAGTTTCATGGCGATCGGATGAATGGTGTAGTAATTCATAAAGGACAGACAGACAGACAGACATTCATTTTTATATATATAGATGACATCAGGAAGTGAGAGAATTAGATTCCATACGTAAAATTTGGACGCTAATTCTATTGCACTTAGAATTGAATAATTGAGTTGGGACCCATTAACCTTTCCTATTTATGACATAATCAATGCTCGTGCTAAATTTCAACTTTCTATGACATTGGGAAGTGAGAGAATTAGATTCCGTACGTAAAATTTGGACGCTAATGCTTTTGCGCTTAGAATTGAATAATCGGGTTGGGACCCATTAGCTTTTCCTATTTATGACATAATCAATGCTTGTGCCAAATTACATCGGGAAGTGAGAGAATTAGATGCCGTACGTAAAATTTGGACGCTAATTCTTTTGCACTTAGTATTGAAAAATGGAGTTGGGACCCATTAGCTTTTCCTATTTATGACATAATCAATGCTCGTGCCAAATTCCAGGTTTCTATGACATTGGGAAGTGAGAGAATTAGATTCTGTATGTAAAATTTGGACGCTAATTCTTTTGCGCTTAGAATTGAATAATCGAGTTGGGACCCATTAGCTTTTCCTATTTATGACATAATCAATGCTCGTGCCAAATTCCATGTTTCTACGACATTGGGAAGTGAGAGAATTAGTGGCAATGATGGAAACCGAACCATCTAAATGGGGGGGCATAACTGTCGACGGTGCTCGCACGCGTGCCATTTATCATAGGATAGATGTACTATGCCAGTAATCTTCCCAGGAGTGTACTCAACAACTTCCCAAAGTTTCATGGCGATCGGATGAATGGTGTAGTAATGCATAAAGGACAGACATTCATTTTTATATATATAGATGACATGTGAGAGAATTAGATTCCGTACGTAAAATTTGGACGCTAATTCTATTGCGCTTAGAATTGAATAATTGAGTTGGGACCCATTAGCTTTTCCTATTAATGACATAATCAATGCTTGTGCCAAATTTCAAGTTGTTATGACATCGGGAAGTGAGAGAATTAGATTCAGTACGTAAAATTTGGACGCTAATTCTTTTGCGCTTAGAATTGAATAATCAAGTTGTGACCCATTAAAGGGGTTGTCTCGCGGCAGCAAGTGGGGTTATACACTTCTGTATGACCATATTAATGCACTTTGTAATGTACATCGTGCATTAAATATGAGCCATACAGAAGTTATTCACTTACCTTCCCTGCGCTGGCGTCCCCGTCTCCATGGCTCCGTCTAATTTCAGCGTCTAATCGCCCGATTAGACGCGCTTGCGCAGAAGGGTCTTCTACCTTCTGGTCGGTCCGGGCATGAGCGGCGTTCTGGCTCCGCCCCCTTCTACGCGCCATCGCGTAGCTCCGCCCCGTCACATGTGCCGATTCCAGCCAATCAGGAGGCTGGAAACGGCAATGGACTGCACAGAGCCCATGGTGCACCATGGGAGAAGACCCGCGGTGCACCATGGGAGAAAACCGCAGTGCATCCCTGGGAAAGGAGCGGCGGCCATCTTAGGGAGAAGATTTTTATAAGTTCATATTTCATCACATCGGTGAGTAGCAAGCGGTTTAAAAACCGCTTTAAAGTGCTATTTTATGCCGGGGGTGACAGGGGGAATGGGCTAATTTAAAATTTTGATGTTTTGCCTCGGGACAACCCCTTTAACTTTTCCTATTTATGACATAATCAATGCTCGTGCTAAATTTCAAGTTTCTATGACATTAGGAAGTGAGAGAATTAGATTCCGTACGTAAAATTTGGACGCTAATGCTTTTGCGCTTAGAATTGAATAATCGGGTTGGGACTCATTAAAGGGGTTGTCCCGCGGCAGCAAGTGGGTCTATACACTTCTGTATGGCCATATTAATGCACTTTGTAATATACATTGTGCATTAATTATGAGCCATACAGAAGTTATAAAAAGTTTTATACTTACCTGCTCCGTTGCTGGCGTCCTCGTCTCCATGGTGCCGACTAATTTTCGGCCTCCGATGGCCAAATTAGCCGCGCTTGCGCAGTCCGGGTCTTCTGCTTTCTTCAATGGAGCCTCTCGTGCAGGTTGCCGGCTCCGTGTAGCTCCGCCCCGTCACGTGCCGATTCCAGCCAATCAGGAGGCTGGAATCGGCAATGGACCGCACAGAAGAGCTGCGGTCCACGGAGGAAGAAGATCCCGGCGGCCATCTTCACCGGTAAGTATAGAAGTCACCGGAGCGCGGGGATTCAGGTAAGCGCTGTGCTGTTTTTTTTTTAAGTCCCTGCATCGGGGGGGGGGGGGGGGGGGGGGGGGTTGAAAAAAAAAAAACCCGTTTCGGCGCGGGACAACCCCTTTAACTTTTCCTATTCATGACATAATCAATGCTCGTGCCAAATTACATCGGGAAGTGAGAGAATTAGATTCCGTACGTAAAATTTGGACGCTAATTCTTTTGCGCTTAGTATTGAAAAATGGAGTTGGGACTCATTAGCTTTTACTATTTATGACATAATCAATGCTCATGCCAAATTTCAAGTTTCTATGACATTGGGAAGTGAGAGAATAAGTGGCAATGATGGAAACCGAACCATCTACATGGGGGGCGTAACTGTCGACGACGCTCGCACGCGTGCCATTTATCATAGGATAGATGTACTATGCCTATAATCTTCCCAGGAGTGTACTCAACAACTTCCCAAAGTTTCATGGCGATCAGATGAATGGTGTAGTAGCGCATAAAGGACAAACAGACAGACACACACACACAGACAGACATACAGACAGACAGACACACAGACACGCATACATTCAATTTTATATATATAGATGGAGAGACTGAGACAATGCTGCCACCTACTGGTCACAAGAAGGGTCTCACTTTTTTTAAAATTTACCTTGGTTGTGTTTTTGCGTCATTGTATGCAATACGGTAAAGGCCTTTATTTATGGCACCAATAGAAGGTAATAATTGCCAGATTATCAGAAGTTGGGGGTATTTGAATATTCATAGATCAAAAAGTAATCTGAAAGAAAACACTAAATATAGTTACGAATGTCTTTCTGCTCAGTTTTCTGCATCCAGTTGGGTGAAATGTCACAAGATTTTGCAGTTCTGTTCTGACAAGTGCCAGATTAGCAGAATTTTGGGATTACCAGCAGCCAGATTAAAGGAATTTCTCTGAATTTCTTTGAAGAATGCTATAAATATGTCTTATTGTCCGTGCAGTAAGGATATCATCCTCCTGCTAGATGATCTAAGGGAAGCAGGAGCAGTTCCATTCAAAAGAAGTAATTTGCAGAAGTAGCAGAGCTGTGTTTGTCATTTAGTGCGGTGATGGTGACAGCTCAGTGCCTTCTGTAATTAAGGGCTTAAACAAACGAACGGAATTTCATCATGTTTTGTGGCCATGAAAATCACGTCCGCAGAATGTGACAAAACAAAACCATTGATTTTTTTTTACCGTGCGCAATAGTGCGAAAATTAAACGGTAAAAAAACAAAAGAATTTTTACTTTTTCATGGGCAAATACGCTCCGTAGTGGCAGGCATATTTGTGCATGCGCCCTTCTGCTTAAGCCCCCACTGTAGGGTTTGCCAGGATTAAGCTATTGATGATCTATGCTCCAGACAGGTCAGCAGTAGATGATCGCTGGGGGTCCGACCATTCCAGTGAGCGCTGCATCCTCTTCTCAGACCTGTGATGTCATGTTCATCGGTCACATGGCTTGAGAGTAGCTCTGCCCCATTCAAGTAAATGAGACTGAGCTGCAATATCAGGCACAGTCACTATACCATGTACGGCGCTGTGCCTCATAAGGACTGAAGTGACAGTGGCGCTCACCCAACCCTGTGGGGGTTGCAGGCAGCGGATTTCCACCTACCAAGTTGATAAGTCATCAATAATTTGTTGGTGGAAAACCCCTTTAAACATAATGTATTATATCAACTCAAGCGAAATCCCGTAGCAAGGACGATACCAGATAATATAACTCCCCATTCCTACTATCCCTGGTCACTTTAAATGGGTGCTGTTTTGTGGGTCCCCTTTTACATCCTTGGGCCCCCTTGACACGAGCGTATATGTATTTGTGTGCGCATGAGCATAGCGTTTTTGCCGAACGAGCTGTGCTTTTTTTGCGTGCGCATCAGTGTATTTTACTGTACTTTTTGCGCCCACAAGGTATGTTCATTTGCGTGCAGCAAACAAATACGCGCCGATTGAAATGGCTAATTAGTCCCCCCCCCCATTGACTTCTGCGGGGACTTTTGGTGCGAAAATGCACAGGAAAACAGAGCATGATGCTTTTTTTTGGGTGACCAAAATGCGCAGGAAAATACATGAACCCATTGAAATGAATAAGTGCTGTTGTCTGCGTATGTAAATTTTGCGCAAATACGTCCCTGTGAATCCTGCCTTATCCTGCTAGTTATAGAAAGTACAGGACTGACTGACAGAAGTGGAGAGGGGAACATTGGGGGAGAGGACCAGTAGTGATTGTGAATGTGTATTTAGTCGGGTGTAGCTATAGGGGGTACAGAGATAGCAGTCGCACACAGACCTTGAGGTGCTTGAGCGGGCCCATAGGCCCATTTACCAGTTTATAAAAGGTACATAGCAATGTGCTATTTGGAGAGATACTGCCAATATTCTGTTGTCTCTTTCTGCGTGGGACCCATTCAGCTCTGCTATATCTGTCCACATTGTGACCTGAAAGTTGTCTGACGTCTTGTGATTCATCTCCTTCGGAGTGAAGGCCATGTATATAAAGCTCTCCGGTGTCCTGGTTTTTAGGTTTCCATTTACTTGTACTATCCAGGGGCCGCGTGTGCAGCATTCACATGCTGGGCGGCCGCTTCCACGGGAGTCTCCTAAGGATTAATGACGTCAAACGCTCCAGTTGTACTCGGGAAGCCAGTGACGCAGTCCCGGTCGTCTCCTTATGAGATGTGACAAGTGCCACCGCTTGTGTCTCCCCGAAGATGCAGGAAAAAAATAACTTTGATTCGTGTCGGCGTCCTTCACATCTTCCAAACCGACTGCAAGGTTAAATTGTACCTCCAACCAAAGGTGAAGCGTTCTCTGAGCTATATCCTTGTCTGCGCAGCTATATACGTCTCCTGCTTACTAGGAAGTAGTCGTCAGCCGTTTGTAGATCTCATAGGGCTTGCTTCATTGCCACTCAGTCACTCTGAGAGTCCCCTCTGCTTAGTTCCTCTGTCAGGTCTTCCTGGAAGTGATTATAAGAGAACCCATAGTCTCCCACCCCTCTTATTACGCAAGGAAGTCCCCCTGCAAGTAGTCTCTGTAAGGGACTGGCGCGTGGATGGACATAACATACCAATTTGTGGTACCGAGGCAGCAGATGGGAGTCATAGTTGGAAAAAGGCTGTTTTAATCGGTAAACAGACAGAGGGGATATAATATGTCCAGGGACCAGAGGAGGGGAGTTATACAGGGTAGCCCACGGTAAAGTCGTCCACCTCTGATAATATTGCGACTAGAGGAATGCGCAAGTGGATTGCTTTTTTGATTTATTGATTTATCTACATGTTGAAATAGATGCTGCAAGTGGTCACTTCTATTCACCTCTGGGCACGTCGCAACATGTTGGCTGATACTGCCTGCAGCTCTTCAACGGTGATACTCTTGATAGTGTTTGTGATGTTTTCTTTGCGGTCATCCAGGGTATGTGGACAATGTAATCAGCGCTCCCTGGGCAGAACACAGCATGCTGTTCTGCCTAAAGATGGATTTCATGCTGAACTGAAATCCATGTTTTGGCAGAAAAGTAAGAGATGGCCACATTTACATGCAACGATTATCACTCAAAAGATGGCTTTTGAGTGATAATCGTTGTGTCTAAATGGGCCTTTATTTTTGTATTTATAATATTAGTATAGATACAGTCATTGCAAAAAAAACCCTCCCCCAGAAGTTGTCAGAATGAGATGGCACTTTCTTTGTGTGATTGTAACATTTTTATAAGTGAAGGAAGGCTCTAGTACCCTGTAGTACCACCTCTAACTTGGATACAGAATGTGATACAGGGGGCATGGAGGCTCTACTACCCTTTTGGACCGCCTCTAGCTTGGATACAAGATGTGATACAGGCAGGCATGTAGGATCTAGTACCCTGTTGTGCCACCTCTAGCTTGGATGCAAGATGTGATACGGGGTGGCATGGAGGCTCTAGCACCCTGTTGTACCACCTCTAGCTTGGATACAAGATGTGATAAAAGCAGGTATGGAGGCTTTAGAACCCTGTTGTACCGCCTCTAGCTTGGATACAGAATGTGATACAGGGGGCATGGAGGCTCTAGTACCCTGTTGTACCACCTCTAGCTTGGATACAGAAAGTGATATGGGCGGGCATGGAGGCTCTAGTACCCTGTTGTACCCCCTCTAGCTTGGATACAAGATGTTATGCGGCGTCATGGAGGCTCTAGTACCCTGTTGGACCGCCTCTAGCTTGGATACAAGATGTGATACAGGCGAGCATGGAGGCTCTAGTACCCTGTTGTACCGCCTCTAGCTTGGATACAAGATGTGATACAGGCAGGCATGTAGGATCTAGTACCCTGTTGGTCTGCCTCTATCCTGGATACAAGATGTGATACAGGCAGGCATGGAGGCTCTAGTACCCTGTTGTACTGCCTCTAGCTTGGATACAAGATGTTATACGTGTGGGCATGGAGGCTCTAGTACCCTATTGTATCGCCTCTAGCTTGGATACAAGATGTGATACGTGTGGGCATGGAGGCTGTAGAACCCTGTTGTACCACCTCTAGCTTAGATACAAGATGTGATATGGATGGGCATGGAGGTTCTAGTACCCTGTTGTACCGCCTCTAGCTTGGATACAAGATGTGATACGGGCTGGTATGGAGGCTCTAGTACCCTGTTGTACTGCCTCTAGCTTGGATACAAGATGTTATACGTGTGGGCATGAAGGCTCTAGTACCCTATTGTATCGCCTCTAGCTTGGATACAAGATGTGATACGTGTGGGCATGGAGGCTGTAGAACCCTGTTGTACCACCTCTAGCTTAGATACAAGATGTGATATGGATGGGCATGGAGGTTCTAGTACCCTGTTGTACCGCCTCTAGCTTGGATACAAGATGTGATACGGGCTGGTATGGAGGCTCTAGTACTCTGTTGGACTACCTCTAGTTTAGATACAAGATGTTATACATGTGGGCATGGAGGCTCTAGTACCCTGTTGTGCCACCTCTAGCTTGGATACAAGATGTGATACAGGTGGGCATGGAGGCCCTAGTACCCTGTTGTACCACCTCTAGCTTGGATACAAGATGTGATACAGGTGGGTATGGAGGCTCTAGTACCCTGTTAGGCCACCTCTAGCTTGGATACAAGATGTGATAAAGGTAGGCATGGAGGCTCTAGTACCCTGTTGTATCGCCTCTAGCTGGGATACAAGATGTGATAAAGGCAGGTGGTCTGTCGGGGGTCCTGAGCCCGGTCACCTTGTGTTCCCTCCCACATCCACTGGTCCCCACACCTCCTAAAATAGTGGTTAGAACAGCCCAGGTGGTGGCTATTTGTTGATACGACCATCTAGCTTCTCGCATACGCCCCTTGTGCCCCTCTCAGACTCTGGTAACGGAGTAAATCTCTTCTCTGCGTCGTAGAGGTGTCTAGTGGTCAACAAGCTCTACACAAGTGGAAGAAGAGGTCCACTACACAAGGAGCCTCTGAGAGCCTCTTATAGGCCAAGGGTAGAACCACTTGTAGGGCCTCAGGTGACAAGATTGTTCATCTAATCACCACAACTCTCATCATCTGTATATCTGCCTGAGATGGAACTGCATGCCCAGTATTGCAGGAAAACAATAACTTCTTCTAGGGGCGCGATTGTTTTTGACAAAGAGTGTATTTCCCCTTTATATGTCATTCTGTTCTACTCCAACTACTCCTTAATATGGTATCTGCAGGTGCTTGATGACAGATACTTATTACATAGGCTGTGCACCATGCGTTTAGCACAACTGGCTTGTGCAATTTTCCTTCCTACTTTCTTGCACAATTTGTTCAAGGTCTTATCATGCTGTAAGTCTAGCTACAATTACTTACATGAACTGAGGTGTGACCAGTAACTCTAGGATACCAAAGGGTATGTCTAATTTAGCTACAATTTTATTAAAGGGGTTGTCTCGTGAAATCAAGTGGGGTTATACACTTCTGTATGGCCATAGTAATGCACTTTGTAATATACATCGTGCATTAATTTTGAGCCATACAGAAGTTATTCACTTACCTGCTCCGTTGCTAGCGTCCCCGTCGCCATGGATCCGTCTAAATTCACTGTCTTCTGGCGTTTTTAGACGCGCTTGCGCAGTCCGGTCTTCTCCCTGGTGAATGGGGCCGCTCGTGCCGGAGAGCTGGTCCTCGTAGCTCCGCCCAATCACGTGTGCCGATTCCAGCCAATCAGGAGGCTGGAATCGGCAATGGACCGCACAGAGCCCACGGTGCACCATGGGAGAAGACCCGCGGTGCATCATGGGTGAAGATCCTGGCGGCCATCTTGGTAAAGGAAGAAAGAAGTCGCCGCAGCGCGGGGATTCGGGTAAGTAATAAACTTTTTTTTTTTTTAATCCATCCCTTGGGTTTGTCTCGCGCCGAACGGGGGGCCTATTGAATAAAAAAAAAAAACGTTTCGGCGTGAGATAACCCCTTTAAGTACTTCCATGCATCAAAAATAAAAAATGAAGACCCTTGGAGCAACACAAATGGCTGTATAAGTACACTTACCCTCTAACATTGTATTTTTAAGATTTTCCTATATAAATTTGGCTTTACATATTGGTTTTTGTTTCGTATATGGAAGAATGTACCCTAACACTAAACTTAGCCTCTTTGCTGACGATCTTCTTTTGAAATTGACTAAACCTCTTACCTCCCTCCCTAACTTGTTTTTAGTTCTGAAGAGGTTTGAGAGGGCCTCTTGCCTCAAAATTAACCAATCTAAATCCGAAATTCTCTTCTGTAATTTTCCCCCTCATAATCAAAAAGTTTATTGAGGTTAATTTTAAGTTCCATACATGCCCGGTCCTCTTCTCCTACCTTGGCATCAAACTCAATAGATTCTATGCATAAGTGGAATGAGGAACCTTTCGATCAGCAACTTAGCTTATTGGATCCGTCCTTATTCTCTCCTGGATAGGACGGATTCCACAGTGTCAAGATGCTGCTTTTACCAGGACTTTTATATCTGTTTAGAACCCTTCCTGTTCAGGTCCAATACTTGGCTTTACGAGCCTTACAAAAATGAGTAATGTCTTTCATCTGGTCCCATGAACAACCCCGAATACCAAAGAATATAATGCTTATGCATAAAAAATCAGGAGGCCTCTACGAACCTAACCTTTAAATACTATAAAGCCGCCCATTTAGCTCAGATTTCGCAGACCATAACTCCCACCTATGGGTTCCCATAGAAATTGCACAATTCCGTCCACACACTTGGTCCACTCTGCTCTGGACCAACCCCCCCCCCCCCTCTCCCAGCTAGTCTTCAAAACTTCACCCCACTCTCATTCTTTTGCATCCTGTGGCGCCAGGTACAATTTAAGGTAACCCCTCGCTCATATCCATCCCCACTTACCCTGCTGTATTCTAATGGCACACAACAAAATGGCCAAATATGATTCAGTGGGAATTCAATGGGATTCAATTGGCTCCCAAGTACATATTTGGTGGTCCTGCCCTATAGCGCAAGCCTTTTGGAGAAAGGTTGTCCACCTTATGGCTTCTGTAATGGAAACAACCCCGAGTCTAGAGCCTTTAATATTGCTACTAGACAATAAACCTACAAATCTTCACAAAGCGCTTTTTAAACTACTACAACTTATCACTATGGTAGCTGGCATTAACACAGCTCAACAATGGGGAAAACCACAACTACTCAGATCCGTAAATGGCCCGTATCAATAAGATACTTCTTTTTGAGGAGCTGGTTGCCATACAGCAGGACACGGTGGTCCAATTCAAAAAGCTCTGGGACTCTTGGGTCTCTTATTAATATCCCGACTTTGCACTATTACCTTCAACTCTAAACCTGAAGATATAACAATTAGCACAGAACCTCCGATAGTTAGAGGGCACTCCTGCTTTCTGCATAATTGCCAATCTAGATGAATGACCCTCTATTCACGGGAATATTCCAACGCCCTGCTATATACAAATATACTGTTTAACCCCTTAACGCAACAGGACGTACAGTTACATCCTGCAGGTTCGGGGTATATATTGAGTGGAATCATGGGGCAATCCCACTCCATATAATGCAGGAGGCGGCTGTTTCTTATAGCCGACACCCACCGATAAGCAGCGCTGTTAATCGGAGATGTTATCCCTTTAAATGTCACCCTCAATTCTGACTGTGGCATTTAACTGCCCCAATCGAAGTTTGGGGGAACCGCACTGACCCTCGTGATAAGATTTGCTTCTGACAGACCCCAGGGCTGTGGTATAATGTAATGCTATGGCATTACATCGTACGGCAGGGGTGATCAAACCATCGCAGGTTCTTGTCTTCTCTGTGGACCAAAAAAATGTAAAAATTAGTTTGAAAAAGTTTTATCAATTACTAAAAAAAAATAAAAAGTAATAAAAGTTTAAAAAACTTTTGCCATATTGATAAGAAAAGAATCTACATAAAAAAGCATCCGTAAGGGCTCATGTCCACGGGCAAAATAAGAATTAAAATCCGCAGCGGATTTTAACTCTTCTCCCGCGCGTGGATCCGCACCCCATAGGGATGCATTGACCACCCGCAGGGTAGATAAATACCCGCGGATGGTCAATAAAAGGGATTTTAAAAAAAATGGAGCATGGAAAAATCTGGACCATGCTCCATTTTCGTGCGGGTCTCCCGCGAGCTTCTATTGAAGCCTATGGAAGCCGTCCGGATCCGCGGGAGACAAAAATCATATTTTACTCACACGCTCCGGTTCTTCTCTTCGGCGCGGCGCCATCTTCTCTCAGTCGCGGCCGGATCATTTTGCTTCGGCCCGGCGCATGCGCGGGGCACGTCACCGACGTCATCATGCACATCCGCCGAGCCGAAGAAAGAAGATCCGGCCGCGACGAGAGAAGATGACGCCGCGGCGAAGAGAAGAAACGGAGCGGATGGGAGGTGAGTTAATTCTTATTTATTCTCCTTTTCAGCGCTCATGTCCGCGGGGCAGGAGGGACCCGCTGCAGATTCTCCATGGAGAATCTGCAGCGGATCTGATTTTCCCCGTGGACATGAGGCCTAAAAGTCCGATCTATCAAAGTAACGCATTATTTACCCCGCATGGTGAATGTCGTCAGAAACAAAAAAACACAACTATGTCGATGGAAAAATAAAAAAGTTATGGCTGTCAGCTAAGGGGTGTAGGAAATAATTGTAATCATACTGACCCATAGAATAAAGTTGTTATTTTTGTTGCAGTGTGTATGGCATAGAAACAAGCCAATCAGATGACTTCTGTTTTTGAAAAAAGTTCTTAGTTTTAGCGTTATTTTGCACAGTCCTGCAGATATCACACAGAGGGGAACACAGGCAAAGGAGAATTATTGTAGTGCAGTGAAAGGAGGGAACCAATTGATTACCCGGGTGAATGGAGGAAGACTGAGCACAAAACCCGGGTGACTTCCGGGAAAACAGACCTAGGATGTTTGCAACAGTCCTGAAGTTTCAGCATCTGTAGATAATTTAACTGTGGATTGATGGACACCCAGGTCTTCAGCTTCTGTAACCTTTTCCATCCTCATGTGCCTCTAGTGCCTTAAGGTCCTCTCGTAGTTGTTTGCATTGTGACATTGCTTACACTAAGCAATCTTTCTTGAGAAGGCTAGATTTGTCAGTAACCAGGCTTTGTGTGCCTTTATTTAATAGGCAAAGTGCCTTTGAGAACTGCACTTCCAATCTCATTTCTGTTACTGAAATACCTTTTGCTAATTAGCTCTCGAAGAAGATAGAAACATGGAGGTTCACTTACTTTTTCTGCACTGCGGATGTTTACACAATGTGCTCCATAAAAGACATGAATTTCCTCCTCTTTCATGTAGCATTTTTTCTCTTCCTGCCGCATTTATTATCAGCCGTAGGACTTCGCCTCACTTGCCGGCTCTTGCCCACATCTCTCTTGTACCTCGAGGACAGTCCATATTGCATGCAGTGTGATAACAGCTGACGCGCTTTGTTGTGCCACCGCATACAGAGCTCTTTGCTGTCTGCTGATGAATCTGCTGTAGGTTCGGAAAGCAATTAACCTTTCCGCTGGCTGAGAAGGCGCTGTGCCCTTTTGTGGGCTTAACAAATCCGAGAAATGTATGTGAATGACTTGCAGCTGCCACTTGTTCACTAGCGAGCGGTGTATGGAGGAATCAGGCTGGTAGGCGGGCGCACGGTCGCTCATACTCATTTCCTTCTGGGCAATCAGTAATATGTCATTATTTACGGAGGAGAATTAAAAATACTTTGCTGTACTAATCTGAAATTTCATCTTGTTTTATACTCTGTTCACATCCAGAGCTGCAGTCCAGGTTTTGCTGCTCTCCTGTCCGCTCTCAGTTGGCGTGACCTTACATTTCCATGCTGCTCTTGTGTAGGTTCGAAGCGTAACATGATGGGGTGTATTATTATAGGAGATACCAGGGAGCTATTACAGCTATTTCAAGCAGGAAGCCAGTAGTTTTGTATGCAGCTCTAGTAGTGAACGCAGCATAACAGTCACTCAAGAATATACGCTGATCAACCATAACATTAAAACTGACTCAACAGCCAGTCAGCTTTGACCAGTTGGAGTCCATGAGACCTCTGAAGTGTCCTGTGATATGTGGCACCAAGACGCCAGCGGCGGATCCTGTAAGTTGTGAGGTGCGGCCTTCGAGAATCACACTTGTTTCTTCGGTCAGGAATGCTATCTTTTCTTTTTAGAGAGAGCATCTAGAAGGTGAGTGAGGAGACTTATAAAGCCATTCATGCTCCTCTGGGTAATAGGCAAATAAGGGATACGGAACAATACCTCTGCAGCGCCACCTACAGGAAGGCAGCATTCCTACAAGTCAAGGTTAGACTCTTTATACAAGCCTTGCAACAATGACTCGGGATTGAAAGCCAAGCCAGAAATCATACACAGACAGCTGTTTCAGGGTGATTGCCCCATCTCCCTTCTTTACTTGTTTCTCCATTACGGATGATCGATGATCGGATTGAGATTTGGGGAATTTGGAGGATAAGTCATCACCATGAACTCTTTATCGTGTCCTTCATCGTGTCCCTGCTGAACAAGCCATTGCCATTAGGAAATACCGAGGGCATTTGTCTGTATAGTGATTAGGTAAGTGGTACGTGACCCATCCATATGATACTAGGATCCAAGTACCCAGCAGAACATTACTGCCTCTGCCCATAGCGCCATCTCTTCCGCAGGTCAGTGACACAAGGGCACCCAGCCAGCATCCACATGATGTAAATGTGGTTCATCAGACCAGCCGCTTACTTCCATTACTCCATGGTCCAGTCTAGATGATCACATGGCCACTGTAGGCACTTCCAGGTTTGGACAGAAGTCATGCGGTAAAGATGGTGCAGGTCTTATTAACCCCTTTAGTGGCACGCCAAGAAAATCTCCAGGGTTTGTTGCACTGACCATGCAGTTAAACCCCAGAAAATTTCCGTGGACAGCTCTAGTGCTGAAATGTGCAGAGCACTGAGCTGTCATCTGAAATCTGGGGTTTTTATTGAATTGTTAACTCATTTAAAAAACCTGCCCTGTGAGGCATGACATGGGAATAATAAACCTGCCAATGAAGGGGTTAATGGGCGAGAATACCACTAGTGATAATGAAACCACTGAAATCAAGGGTTTTGTTTTGCCCCGTTATGCGGCCGTGATAATCGGAACAGGACAAAAACACGTCTGTTTAAGCCCTCAGTGCACGCCCTGACTGAACGACTAACGAGGATGTATTCGCCTCTTGCTCGTTATTCAGTTTATGCATGCAGAAAACAGAATAACGATTGGCTTGTGTAAACAGGCATTTATGAGCGGCTGCCTGTTTATTGTGAATAGAGGCTGGTGAGCCGAAATGATCGCCAGCTCGCTCCGCCTACATTGACTAGCAATGCTTGCCCCTGTGTAAAAGTGCAGGAACGATCTCTCGGGATTCAGTATTAGATCATTGGGGTCTCAGAACCCAAACCAATCAGCTGATTAAAGGGGTTGAGCACTGCGGCCTCTTCATCTGTTACTAGGCATAGCGCTGTACATTCTGTAGTGGCCAGGTCTGGTACTGCTGCTTCCTGCAGCTCGGTGCCATAGATGCAGCACCTCATGAGATCCTGTGAAGCTTTGGGACAACTGCTGACACAGCTTGTCTAGATACATATATCTAAGGCCGTATGCACATGGGCGAGAGCAAGCTGCACTCTAGATTCTTGAGCGCAATTCGCATCAGACAGCAGAAGGACACCCCATCTGATGTACGTGGCACCGCACTTTACATATCCAAACGGACCTGGCATGGGAAAATTGCTCATGTGAATATACCCGAAGGCCTCAAGCACACGGGCGTATTTATGGCTTAGACACACGGGCGTGTTTAATTCCTATTGTGCACCTGTGAAAATCATGGCCGCATAACGGGACGAAACAAAACTATTGATTAACGCGCGAGAAAAGATAGGACTTGACCGATCGTCCCGCTGTCTTTTTCAAACTTACGCGCTACACACAAACACACCCAGTTCATGCGTATTAGCACGTGTGTTTTCACCAAGTAATACAGAATGCATTGGGATAGTCACAAATGCGTTTTTCACGTGCATGAAAAAAAATTGCAGAATCTCCTATTTTGGTCCATATTAACCCTTTCCAATCCAATTTGTATCCTGGTTTTCCTAGGAGGCTTACTCTTTTTCTGCCGTTATACAATGGCGCTATCTGCTGGCTAAAGCCAGTACTTCATGAGAGGACACGTTAGATAGGCTCCGACAGCAAAGAGGCTGGCAATATACAGTAAGAGAACCCCGACGGATGTCTTCCCACATTGGAGCTGTACAGCCTTAAATCATAATGTCTTCAGAGGTGAGACAGTGGATTGGAAAGGGTTAAAATAGAAACAGTAAATGGCCCATTAGAGTCCATGGGAGCGCAGATATGCAGTGAATACCCGATATATGCCCATTCACTGCATATTTGCGCAGGAAATTAATGGGGTCTTTTGATTTCTTTCTTTTTTTTTGCACTCGTGAAATACACAATGCACAAAAAATGCAAAATGCAGGGAATTTGCACAGTTTCGGCCCGTGAAACGCTGGACCGAAACTGAATACGCCCGTGTGAATGAGCCCTAATAAATAGAAGAGCTGAGTATGTCACGTTCCTCAAGCACTAGTATCATACACATCTACAATATAAGAACAGAGTTTATCACTTACTGTTTCTTGTCCTCTGTGGATTTAGATAACTTGTAAATCCAGCAGTCCCATGTAAAACTGCAAATCATAAGAGTGCTAAAAGGACTTAAGGGTGGCTTCACACGGGCGTATAGTGTGCGCAAAATTTGCATGCACACATACGCAGAGAATAGAACCCAGGGATTTCAATGGGTTCGTTCTCATTTCCCGTTTTTGCATGTGCATTTCGTGCGGCGAACACAACCGGGCACGGTCTACCTTTGTGTACATTTGCATACCAGAAGTCCCCATAGAACTCTTTGGGAGGTGCGCAAATGCGTATGACATACGCAGAGCAATTCTACGGGAAAAAGGACACATGTGGAACATTAAGCTGCTTCCACACAGCCTAGAAAATTGCGCAAAATTTGTCTGCTGCTAAAATGGGGTTATTATGCACGAGTGATTTTTTTTTCCCCCTGCATCACGGTGCAGGAAAAAATCACGGCATGTCCTGCCTTTGGGCATCCCCTCGCGTTATTTCGCCCATTATTTCAATGGGGCTCGCAAAAGCGTTGCGCGGCGTATGAGGCAGTTTGCCATTATTCAGGGATTCCCCTCGTTCAGGCGCAACTACACGTGTGCGCAAAAAGTACAGTAAGACACGCACAGGTGTGCACAAATACGCAACACCCATTGTACAAATACACAGCGCAAATTTGCATGTAAATGCGCTTTCACTTGTGTGACCCTAGCCTAAGGGCTGATTAGTTTAACGAGGTCCAGATCTGTTCTTTTCTCTACGTTTTGCACAGTGTTTCACGCTTCCGTTTGCGTATTCGCGCACTTCCTATAGATTGCCATGGGGCCTTTGCTGCACAATTCGCAGAAAGATAAAGGAGGTCACACTTTTTTTTTCTGCACGTCCAAAACGCGCTGATAAGCATGAAATCAATGGGTTCTATTCTCAGTGTTTAGCACGCAGATAACCCCGCAAACACGGTCGTGTGCCCTTTACCTGTTTATCTTGTACACTAGGAATTATCTGCAGTCCCATGTAAAAAAACACAGATGAAGCATATGGTGACAGAAAGGTGCAAAAACGTCGAACGGGGCCGTTTAACGTGGTTTTGTTTCGTGCAGTGCCATGCAAAACACAGATGAGATATAGCAGGGTGCACAATGACAAACTCAGCTCTGCTACATTTGTAGATTGACTGAACTGGATGCATTAATTTGCCGTTTCCCGGTTTTGCCTTTGATGTGCCCTCTGGCAGCTGCCCTGCTAGTGACTGGCGAGGATGGAGCCGACCCTTAGTACATAATCACGTTGCGTTTGCTCCGCTGCACCGCCTGCAGATGAAAGGCTTCAGAAAATAGCTGTGGCTTATGTCAGCGCCGGCGGTGATGTCATCGTGGGAGAGACGGGCTGCGCTTGTTACTATGCTGTGCCATCAGTGCCGACGCACACAAGGCAGAGAGTGCTACGGCTCTAGCAGGCAGCGACTGTCCCCTAATCCCCTGCATGTTCCTGCGTCCGGGGGTCTGCCGCGCCAAATATTATCCTCCCTACTGCCCATTCACCCCACTACACTGCAGCGCAACCCAGAGGCGGCATGCCTGTCCGCAGTATGGACTTCGATATCACCACGCTGGTGGCATGTGTGCCCGACATGGAGGTGTTCACCAACCAGAACGTACAGGTAACTATAGATGTACTGTATACAAGTGTAGTAGAGCTGAGTTTGTCATGTAAGGGGCTATCTTGCATGAAGAGGAACTATCTGAATTCAGTCCTTTGTAAAGCGGCAGATAACACATTGCTGTAATGTGATGAGATGTTTCACTTGACAAACTCGGCTCTGCTACATCTGATTAACCAAATTCTATGTAGAAGCAAAGATCAGGACATTTGTGTTTCTAAACTTTCTTTGTAGCCAGTAAGCTGTAAAGTAAGGTGGGTTACAAGTCCCAGCTTAGTCTTCCGTCCATGCTGGGACTTGTAGTCTCCTACTGAGAATGTGTAATGTGTTGTGTGTGTTTGGTGTTGTAAGTGTCGTTGAGATGGCAATAGTACCGGTAACACCGCCGGGGTGATAGTAATGGTGACACCACCGGAGAGATAGTACTGGTGACACCGCCGGTGTGATAGTAATGGTGACACCACCGGAGAGATAGTACTGGTGACACCGCCGGTGTGATAGTGGTGGTGACACTGCCGGTGTGAAGTACTGGTGACACCGCCAGAGAGATAGTACTGGTGACACTCCCAGGCTGATAGTACTGGTGACACTCCCAGGCTGATAGTACTGGTGACACTGCCGGGGTGATCGGACTGGTGACACCGCCGGAGTGATCGGACTGGTGACACCGCCGGAGTGATCGGACTGTTGACACCGCCGGGGTGATAGGACTGGTGACACCGCCGGGCTGATAGTACTGGTGACACCGCCGGGGTGATCGGACTGGTGACACTGCCGGAGTGATCGGACTGGTGACACCGCCGGAGTGATCGGACTGGTGACACCGCCGGAGTGATAGGACTGTTGACACCGCCGGGGTGATAGGACTGGTGACACTGCAGGGGTGATATGACTGGTGACATCGCCGGAGTGATAGTACTGGGGACACCGCCAGGCTGATAGTACTGGTGACACCACCGGGCGGATAGGACTGGTGACACCAACAAGGTCATAGGACTGGTGACACCGCTGGGGTGATAGGACTGGTGACACTGCAGGGGTGATATGACTGGCGACATCGCCGGAGTGATAGTACTGGTGACACCGCCAGGCTGATAGTACTTTTGACACCACCGGGCGGATAGGACTGGTGACACCAACGAGGTGATAGGACTGGTGACACCGCTGGGGTGATAGGACTGGTGACATCGCTGGGGTGATAGGACTGGTAACACCTCTAGGGGGATAGGACTGGTGACACTGCTGGGGTGGTAAGACTGGTGACATCGCTGGGGTGGTAGGACTAGTGACACCGCTATGGTGATGAGACTGGTGACACCGCCGGAGTGTTAGGACTGGTGACACCGCCTGGGTGATAGGACTGGTGACACCGCCTGGGTGTTAGGACTAGTGACACCGCCGGAGTGTTAGGACTGGTGTCACCGCTGGAGTGTTAGGACTGGTGACACCGCCGGGCTGATAGTACTGGTGACACCACCGGGCGGATAGGACTGGTGACACCAACAAGGTGATAGGACTGGTGACACCGCTGGGGTGATAGGACTGGTGACACTGCAGGGGTGATATGACTGGCGACATCGCCGGAGTGATAGTACTGGTGACACCGCCAGGCTGATAGTACTTTTGACACCACCGGGCGGATAGGACTGGTGACACCAACGAGGTGATAGGACTGGTGACACCGCTGGGGTGATAGGACTGGTGACATCGCTGGGGTGATAGGACTGGTAACACCTCTAGGGGGATAGGACTGGTGACACTGCTGGGGTGGTAAGACTGGTGACATCGCTGGGGTGGTAGGACTAGTGACACCGCTATGGTGATGAGACTGGTGACACCGCCGGAGTGTTAGGACTGGTGACACCGCCTGGGTGATAGGACTGGTGACACCGCCTGGGTGTTAGGACTAGTGACACCGCCGGAGTGTTAGGACTGGTGTCACCGCTGGAGTGTTAGGACTGGTGACACCACCTGGGTGATAGTACTGGTGACACCGCTGGGGTGATAGTACTGGTGACATCGCCGGAGTGATAGGACTGGTGACACCGCCGGGGTGATAGGACTGGTGACACCGCCGGGGTGATAGTACTGGTGACACCGCTGGGGTGATAGTACTGGTGACACCGCCGGGGTGATAGGACTGGTGACATCGCCGGAGTGATAGGACTGGTGACACCGCCGGGGTGACAGGACTGGTGACACCGCCGGGGTGATAGTACTGGTGACACCGCCGAGGTGATAGTACTGGTGACACCGCGGGGGTGATAGTACTGGTGACACCGCTGGGGTAATAGTAGTGGTGACACCGCATGGGTGATAGTACTGGTGACACCTTACTTTATAAAGAATTGAGATGTAGATGAGTTAAGTGAGATGCAGTGCAGATGAGTTTATCACTGGACTAAAAGAAGCAAAATATACTCATTTCTGCTTGGACTTTCAGCAGTCTGTCTCATATCTATCTATTGATCTATCATCTCATATCTGTGTCACGTCTCTCCCTGTTGCTCTCGTTCCCTTACTCACTTGCTCTCTCGCCTGCTTCCCTATATTTCACACTCACTTTTTCTTTCTCTCATTCATTCTTGCTCATTCTCTATCACTCGCTCTTCTCATTCTTTGTCTCTCTTACTCTTTCTTTCTCCAGCTTTCTCACTTGCTCTCTTTATCACTTTGTAGCGCTCTCCCTGCTGTGTCTCTCTCGCTCTCTCACACTCTCACTGTTGTTCTCTCACTCCATCTCCATCCTTCCCATTTCTTTACCCTCTCTCTTGCTTTCTCTCCCTTGTTCTCTGTTGCTCTCTTTCCTCTCCCTCTTGCCTTCATTCTCGCTGTTTCCTGCACACTTTTTCTCTTGCTCGCTCTCTTTTTATCACTTTTGCTCCCCACTCTCACTCTCATTGTCTTGCTCTCTTTCTTGTTCCCAATCTCTTTCTTGCTTTCTCACTTTTTTCTTTCCCTTTCTCTCTCTCACGCCTGTTCTCTTCCTCTCTTGCTCTCTTTCCTCCCTCCCTCTCTTTCTCACTTGCTATCTTTCACTTTCTTGTCCATTTTCACTTTTGCTCTCTTTCTCGCTCATCCTTTCTCTACCACTCTTCTTCTCTCTCCTTCTATCTTGCTTTCTCTTGCTCGCTCTCACTCTCCTGCTCTTTTTTTCTTTTATTTGCCCTCGTTCTTTCTCATTCTCTCACACCTTTTCTCGTTTGCTCTCTTTCCCCCACTCTTTCACTCTCACTCTCTTTCTTTCTCGCTCTTTCTCACTTGTTGTCTCTCACACTCACTTTCTATCACTCGCTCACCCTTGTTCCCTATCGCTCACATTCGTTCTCGATTTCAATCTCTTTTTCTCTCTTCCTCGTGTTTTCTCGATATCTTGCGCTCTTTCTCCAGCTCACTCTCTCTTGCTGTGTGTCTCTCTCTTGCTCTACCCGGCTGTCTCACTCTCTCGCTTTGTGGCTTGCTCTCTCTCTGTCTACAGTCTCGACCCTACTCGTGATCTAATGAGCGCCCCCTTATTACCTGCGGTACGGCCATCCTTCTCCCCGCACCTGCGTCCCGCAGGCTTCCCACCATCCTCTCCTCCGGATTACTATTGTCTTGTTTTGCGCAGGTCCCAATGAGTAGACTATTGTGATTCATCTCTGCCCACCGCTTGCACATGGCTGACATGCTATACATAGTCACAATGGCCGTAGGGGACGCCATTCATTCCTTTGGAGAGTTCCTGCATGCAATGAAGTAAATATATACTCCCCCTATTGTTCATGAATGAGCGTAGTATGGCGCCGTTCAGCTCGCTGCAGACGTGCTGTAATTGTGTCATGATCGGCCCCCTCATCCCAGTGCTTTTATGAGTAAGCTAATTACTCAGTAACTACAGAGATTATCACAGGGCGCAGATATAGAAATATACTGTACTGACTCCGGGGACAGAGGAATGGTGCCAGCTGCATTGCAGGACCTTGCCTCTTTCCCCCTTCCAACATGAGGACCCCAAGGGTGGCCTCACATGGGCGGATATGCAGAGCATAGAGCCCATTGATGTCAATGGGTTCATTCACATTTCCCTTTTTGTGCGCGGAAGATAATAACGCAGCATTCTCTACTTTTGTGTGTATTTGCGCACCAAAGGTCCCCATAGAATTCTATGGAAGGATCGCCAATGCGAGCGGAATACGCAAGGAGATGCGCACTACGCTGATTAATACTGCAGGAAAAAGAACACGACTGGAGCTCGTTAGGCGAAATGCCCATTTAAATCGGGGCGTGGCTGTGTCAGTGTGCAAAAAGTACAGTACAATACGCCGCTACACGTGCAAAAAGCCTCGTTCATAGCACAAATATGTTGCGCACAATTGCACATACGCCTGTCTAAAGCCATCCTTAGGCCGGGCTCACGAGCCTATAATTCGCTGCATGCTGCGTGTGAGAGACACGTACGCAAAGATGCAGTAAGTATGCAATGATATGCGTACTTCCTGCATGCTATGCACTATCTTGGCTTGTATGCCTGCGTAATACAAACATGCTGTGGGGGGTTTCACGCGTATGTTGCGCAATTCTAGTGTGTGGTGATATGGGAGCATATGGCAGATTGGTACAGCGTATTATGCATGCAATACCTGTGCATACGCTCATATGAGCTCCGGCAAAAAAAACCTTGTAGAGACTTAAAGCAGTTTTTCGAAAGTAAGTTGTGAGCAGGGAATGGGTTAAAATGAAAAACAAAGCCATAATCACTGCTCAGAGATCCTCCCCGTGCAGTGCAGGAACCCTGACCCCGAAGCTGTAGTCCCAGAAGAAGCTGCAGCAGTCACATGACTTTTATTGTCCGCGTGACTACTCAGCCAATCACAGGCTTCGCTGGTCATGTGCTGTTCATGGCAGTATCATTATATCAGCAGAAACCAGTGATTGGCTGAGCGGTCACCTACTGCAGCTTCCTCTTCGACTGGAGCAGCAGGGATCGGAGGGAAGGGGGGGGGGGGTGTTATAAGTTAATAGCTTATATCTCAGGTGGGGTAGTCATGAGTTAGTATCTAATGTCCGAGAGGTTATTAATTAATAACTAATGTCCCAGGTGTTCTTGGGGGTTGTAATTAATATGTAATGTCCCAGGAGGTCTAAGGGGTTTGAGTTAATACGGTATGTAATGTCCCGAGTAGTCTAGAATCGTTATAAGTTAATAGCTAATGTCCCAGGTGGTCTACAGTGCTTCTGTGATAACATTTAATGATCCAGATGGTCTAAGGGGGTTTTAAGTTAATATCTAATGTCCCAGGATATCTAGGGGGATTGTAAGTTAATATCTCATGTCCCAGGAGGTCTAGGAGGATTACAAATTAATGTCTAATGTCCCAGGGGGTCTAGAGGGTTACAAGTTAATATCTTATGTCTTAGGTGGTCTAGTTGGGGACATCTATGTATGGCCACCTCTCCAATATTTGGCTGCAATAGGGAGTCAGGTATGGTCTCTTTGGAGAAGTGGGATGGTGCCTCCAGTAGCACTGTGTCTAACATTGTTGGGGGCCCCTTGGGCAGTACTGTAGAACCGTCCCTAAATGCAGAAGAGTAGGGTTAGTCAGTAAGTTTAACAGTTGAGGTTTTCAGAAAGCACATTTTGACTCTTACTCAAAGGCCCACCTCAACTGGGCAGAGTGAGTTCAGCATCACCAGGAGCATCTACACTATGTTGATAAATGGAAACGGAAACTATCTGGTATGTACGGTGCAGCGACGTTTTAGGAGACCTCGTAACCTGACAGAACGTGGACAACAAAGCCTTGTATGAGCTGTGAAGGCATTATGAACATCGTCTACCGAAACAATCACTCTGGAGATCTCTCAGGCTATTAGAACATCCATCAGCACCAGAACCATCCATAGGGAATTGCTTGCGAAGGGTTACCATTGATGAGCGGCTGCACACGAACCCAACAACACAGCAGTGAATGCACAGAGGAGCCTGCGATGGTGCGTGGAGCGTCGTTCTTGGACTGTTTTGAGTGGAAGCACAGCCATCTTTGTTTCAGATGGCCGCACGTGGGTCTGACGGGTTCCTAGAGAGCGGTTTCTACACGATTGCATTGTCCCAACAGTGAAGTTCGAAAAAGGTTCTGCTAGGGTGTTTCTTTTGGGAAAGATTAGGGCCATTGATTATAGTGAAGCCCACCCTCAACGTCAATGGGTATGGTGTCATCCTGGGCAATGTGGCATTACCTACCCAATGGCAAAACTTTGGTACAACTCCATGTTTCTACCAAGATACCCAAGTACCGTGTCATACAGCACACAGTGTTGAGCCTTGGTTTGAGGAGCATAACGTCTGCGAACTTCATTGGTCAGCCCAAAGTCCGGATCTCAATCTAATCGAGCATCTTTGGGATGAACTAGACTGCCGTACCTATACACGTCCAACATGCCCATCATCCCCCCATCAACATCTGAAGCTCTTCTCGAGGAATGGAGGCAAATCTCTCAACACATCTATCAGAATTTGGTTGACAGCATATCTAGGAGGCCTACTGCAGTCATTGAGGCCAAAGGTGGCCCAACACCGTATTGAAAAATATGAATAAAATCGAATGTCATCACCTCTGATGTACATCCCAATACTTTTGTCAACATAGTTTATAATGGACACCAGTCAGCATGCAGATGCACTGCACCATAGAAAAGTTAAGTAATACAAAGGCTAAAGTTGCACAATGACTTCAGTCTCTTCTAGCCCCATTATAGAGTATGGTGACTACTTTGTGTAGCATGCCCTACAGTTCTTTCTCCAGCCTTGCTGATAGCATCTACATAGTTATCAGCAGTTTTCTAATGTCCCCCCCCCCCCCCCCCATTATGTTCCACCCGGCGAAATATGGCTCACAAGGAAAAGCAGAGACTTTGTACAAGGCGGACCACTGAAAAGTAGCTTTCATAAAGAGTGTGGCGCCGCACTACTTTTCTGTTGCCCATCATGTCTGAGAAACCACATATTATGTATCCTATTATTTTTCTTCTCCTCCACATTATCAACCAAACGTCCCCAGAACAGAACATTGCCTTTAATTGCTGCCAATGCCGAGGCTCATAAGCGGCGTGCCGCAATCGTATTTTAATGAAGTGATTAGGAGCGTGCCTGGCGAGACCGTCCTCTGATTAGCATTCCGTTATTTGGATTACACAAGCTGGAGCTGCAATCACTGACCTGCATGCCGCCTTATTGCCATTCAGAACATGGTGTCGTCCGCGCTTCCTCCCCGCTGAATCGCCTTCGCCGCACACATCTTTTGCATGTAATCAGAGAATGTGATTCATCAGACCTGGCACCTTCTTCTATCACTCTGCAGTCCCATTGTAGGCACTTTCGAGCGCAGTCTGACTAGTCTGCGGCCGCACCGCAAGCTGCGATACCCCTTGTGATCTGACACCTTTCTATCATCGCCTGCCATAACCCTACCAGCCATTTATACTACCGTATACTCACAAACATATCCATGCATACGTGAAAACACGCACACACTCTCTTCAAGGGCCACTATCGTACCTGTACGGTCTCTATCGTAGGCACTCTCCCACACTGTGCGCATACTGTATGCAGCACCCATATAGCGGTATACGGTACAGTGTTGGTCACACTTTGCACATACTGTATGCAGCACCCATATAGCGGTATACGGTACAGTGTTGGTCACATGTGCACATACTGTATGCAGCACCCATATAGCGGTATACGGTACAGTGTTGGTCACACTTTGCACATACTGTATGCAGCACCCATATAGCGGTATACGGTACAGTGTTTGTCACATGTGCACATACTGTATGCAGCACCCATATAGCGGTATACGGTACAGTGTTTGTCACATGTGCATATACTGTATGCAGCACCCATATAGCGGTATACGGTACAGTGTTGGTCACATGTGCACATACTGTATACAGCACCCATATAGCGGTATACGGTACAGTGTTGGTCACATGTGCACATACTGTATGCAGCACCCATATAACGGTATACAGTACAGTGTTAGTCACACTGAGCACATATTGTATGCAGCACCCATATAACGGTATACAGTACAGTGTTAGTCACACTGAGCACATACCGTATGCAGCACTCATATAACGGTATACAGTACAGTGTTAGTCACACTGAGCACATACTGTATGCAGCACCCATATAGCGGTATACGGTACAGTGTTGGTCACATGTGCACATACTGTATGCAGCACCCATATAACGGTATACAGTACAGTGTTAGTCACACTGAGCACATATTGTATGCAGCACCAATATAACGGTATACAGTACAGTGTTAGTCACACTGAGCACATACCGTATGCAGCACCCATATAACGGTATACAGTACAGTGTTAGTCACACTGAGCACATACCGTATGCAGCACCCATATAACGGTATACAGTACAGTGTTAGTCACACTGAGCACATACTGTATGCAGCACCCATATAGCGGTATAGGGTACAGTGTTGGTCACATGTGCACATACTGTATGCAGCACCCATATAACGGTATACAGTACAGTGTTAGTCACACTGAGCACATATTGTATGCAGCACCCATATAACGGTATACAGTACACTGTTAGTCACACTGTTGCAGCATTAATGCAGATTTCCCTTTCTTTGCTACGCCTGCCGCTGCTGTTTCATCGCCTCTTGCCATTGCAGTTATTAAATAAAAAGTCAATTAATTGTCCCCTTACGTAGTTCTTGCAACATAAGTACCGTAAGTGGGACCAGTTTCTCCATGGGTAATCTGAAAAAAATCACTTGTGGAGCCTCAACCCCAACAGCGTCTGCAGCGACGGCAAAATGAGCCGAGCGGCAAGCTGCTCTGGAATACAAATTGCTAGATTAGGGCATTTTACTCGGGTCACGTGCATCAAGGTTTCATATAGTTACCATAGCGATGGCGCATTCACTAAATGCCCGCGTTGGATGGAAATTAAACGGTTAGTGCTTCATTGATACGACCAGACATGCATATTAAGGCCTGAGCAACAAAATATCTGCCAGGCATTGGCACATGCCTTGAGTGATTCAGTGGGCTTCATGGGGAAGGAAGTTACAAGTAATCACAGCGCCCTGTGATCTGAAGGGAGACAATGTTTACATACAGCTGTTATACTAGTTATATTCTTGTACATAGGGGGCAGTATTATAGTAGTTATATTCTTGTACATAGGAGCAGTATTATAGTAGTTATATTCTTGTACATAGGGGGCAGTATTATAGTAGTTATATTCTTGTACATAGGAGCAGTATTATAGTAGTTATATTCCTGTACATAGGGGGCAGTATTATAGTAGTTATATTCTTGTACATAGGAGCAGTATTATAGTAGTTATATTCTTGTACATAGGGAGCAGTATTATAGTAGTTATATTCTTGTACATAGGGGCTGTATTATAGTAGTTATATTCTTGTACATAGGGGACAGTATTATAGTAGTTATATTCTTGTACATAGGGGGCAGTATTATAGTAGTTATATTCTTGTACATAGGGGACAGTATTATAGTAGTTATATTCTTGTACATAGGGAGCAGTATTATAGTAGTTATATTCTTGTACATAGGAGGTAGTATTATAGTAGTTATATTCTTGTACATAGGGGGCAGTATTATAGTATTTATATTCTTGTACATAGGAGCAGTCTTATAGTAGTTATATTCTTGTACATAGGAGCAGTATTATAGTAGTTATATTCTTGTACATAGAAGGCAGTATTATAGTAGTTATATTCTTGTACATAGGGGGCAATATTATAGTAGTTATATTCTTGTACATAGGAGGCAGTATTATAGTAGTTATATTCTTGTACATACGAGGCAGTATTATAGTAGTTATATTCTTGTACATACGAGGCAGTATTATAGTAGTTATATTCTTGTACATACGAGGCAGTATTATAGTAGTTATATTCTTGTACATACGAGGCAGTATTATAGTAGTTATATTCTTGTACATAGGGGGGCAGTATTATAGTAGTTATATTCTTGTACATAGGGGGCAGTATTACAGTAGTTATATTCTTGTACAATGGGGGGCAGTATTATAGCAGTTACATTCTTGTACATAGTGGGCAATATTATAGTAGTTATATTCTTGTACATAGGAGGCAGTATTATAGTAGTTATATTCTAGTACATAGAGGGCAGTATTATAGTAGTTATATCCTTGTACATAGGAGGCAGTATTATAGTAGTTATATTCTTGTACATACGAGGCAGTATTATAGTAGTTATATTCTTGTACATACGAGGCAGTATTATAGTAGTTATATTCTTGTACATAGGGGGGCAGTATTATAGTAGTTATATTCTTGTACATAGGGGGCAGTATTACAGTAGTTATATTCTTGTACAATGGGGGGCAGTATTATAGTAGTTATATTCATGTACATAGGGGGCAGTATTATAGTAGTTATATTCTTGTACATAGAGAGCAGTATTATAGCAGTTACATTCTTGTACATAGTGGGCAATATTATAGTAGTTATATTCTTGTACATAGGAGGCAGTATTATAGTAGTTATATTCGTGTACATAGGGGGCGGTAGTATCGCAGTTATATTCTTGTACATAGGGGGCAGTATTTTAGTAGTTATATTCTTGTACATAGGGGCAGTATTATCGCAGTTATATTCTCGTACATAGGGGGCAGTATTATAGTAGTTATATTCTTGTACATAGGAGCAGTATTATAGTAGTTATATTCTTGTACATAGGGGGCAGTATTATAGTAGTTATATTCCTGTACATAGGGGGCAGTATTATAGTGGTTATATTCTTGTACATAGGTGGCAGTATAATAGTAGTTATATTCTTGTACATAGGGGCAGTAGTATCGCAGTTTTATTCTTGTACATAGGGGGCAGTATTATAGTAGTTATATTCTTGTACATAGGAGCAGTATTATAGTAGTTATATTCTTGTACATAGGGGGCAGTATTATAGTAGTTATATTCCTGTACATAGGGGGCAGTATTATAGTGGTTATATTCTTGTACATAGGTGGCAGTATAATAGTAGTTATATTCTTGCACATCGGAGGCAGTATTATAGTAGTTATATTCTTGTACATAGGGGGCAGTATTATAGTAGTTATATTCTTGTACATAGGGAGCAGTATTATAGTAGTTATATTCTTGTACATAGGAGGCAGTATTATAGTAGTTATATTCTTGTACATAGGGAGCAGTATTATAGTAGTTATATTCTTGTACATAGGAGGCAGTATTATAGTAGTTATATTCTTGTACATAGGGAGCAGTATTATAGTAGTTATATTCTTGTACATAGGGGACAGTATAATAGTAGTTATATTCTAGTACATAGAGGGCAGTATTATAGTAGTTATATCCTTGTACATAGGAGGCAGTATTGTAGTAGTTATATTCTTGTACATAGGGGGCAGTATTATAGTAGTTATATTCTTGTACATAGGGGCAGTATTATAGTAGTTATATTCTTGTACATAAGGGGACAGTATTATAGTAGTTATATTCTTGTACATAGGAGGCAGTATTATAGTAGATATATTCTTGTACATACGAGGCAGTATTATAGTAGTTATATTCTTGTACATACGAGGCAGTATTATAGTAGTTATATTCTTGTACATAGGGGGGCAGTATTATAGTAGTTATATTCTTGTACATAGGGGGCAGTATTACAGTAGTTATATTCTTGTACATAGGGGGCAGTATTATAGTAGTTATATTCTTGTACATAGAGAGCAGTATTATAGCAGTTACATTCTTGTACATAGTGGGCAATATTATAGTAGTTATATTCTTGTACATAGGAGGCAGTATTATAGTAGTTATATTCTAGTACATAGAGGGCAGTATTATAGTAGTTATATCCTTGTACATAGGAGGCAGTATTATAGTAGTTATATTCTTGTACATACGAGGCAGTATTATAGTAGTTATATTCTTGTACATACGAGGCAGTATTATAGTAGTTATATTCTTGTACATAGGGGGGCAGTATTATAGTAGTTATATTCTTGTACATAGGGGGCAGTATTACAGTAGTTATATTCTTGTACAATGGGGGGCAGTATTATAGTAGTTATATTCATGTACATAGGGGGCAGTATTATAGTAGTTATATTCTTGTACATAGAGAGCAGTATTATAGCAGTTACATTCTTGTACATAGTGGGCAATATTATAGTAGTTATATTCTTGTACATAGGAGGCAGTATTATAGTAGTTATATTCGTGTACATAGGGGGCGGTAGTATCGCAGTTATATTCTTGTACATAGGGGGCAGTATTTTAGTAGTTATATTCTTGTACATAGGGGCAGTATTATCGCAGTTATATTCTCGTACATAGGGGGCAGTATTATAGTAGTTATATTCTTGTACATAGGAGCAGTATTATAGTAGTTATATTCTTGTACATAGGGGGCAGTATTATAGTAGTTATATTCCTGTACATAGGGGGCAGTATTATAGTGGTTATATTCTTGTACATAGGTGGCAGTATAATAGTAGTTATATTCTTGTACATAGGGGCAGTAGTATCGCAGTTTTATTCTTGTACATAGGGGGCAGTATTATAGTAGTTATATTCTTGTACATAGGAGCAGTATTATAGTAGTTATATTCTTGTACATAGGGGGCAGTATTATAGTAGTTATATTCCTGTACATAGGGGGCAGTATTATAGTGGTTATATTCTTGTACATAGGTGGCAGTATAATAGTAGTTATATTCTTGCACATCGGAGGCAGTATTATAGTAGTTATATTCTTGTACATAGGGGGCAGTATTATAGTAGTTATATTCTTGTACATAGGGAGCAGTATTATAGTAGTTATATTCTTGTACATAGGAGGCAGTATTATAGTAGTTATATTCTTGTACATAGGGAGCAGTATTATAGTAGTTATATTCTTGTACATAGGAGGCAGTATTATAGTAGTTATATTCTTGTACATAGGGAGCAGTATTATAGTAGTTATATTCTTGTACATAGGGGACAGTATAATAGTAGTTATATTCTTGTACATAGGAGGCAGTATTATAGTAGTTATATTCTTGTACATAGCAGGCAGTATTATAGTAGTTATATTCTTGTACATAGGGAGCAGTATTATAGTAGTTATATTCTTGTACATAGGAGGCAGTATTATAGTAGTTATATTCTTGTACATAGGGGGCAGTATTATAGTAGTTATATTCTTGTACATAGAAGGCAGTATTATAGTAGTTATATTCTTGTACATAGGAGGCAGTATTGTAGTAGTTATATTCTTGTACATAGGAGGCAGTATTATAGTAGTTATATTCTTGTACATAGGGGGCAGTATTATAGTAGTTATATTCTTGTACATAGGGGGCAGTATTATAGTAGTTACATTCTTGTACATAGGGGGCAGTATTATAGCAGTTATATTTTTGTACATAGGTGGCAGTATTATAGTAGTTATATTCTTGTACATAGGGGGCAGTAATAAAGTAGTTATATTTTTTTCATAAAGAGCAGTATTTTAGAAATAAACGTTTTGTTTGTCACCGCTTTTTAAATTAATTTGACAAATGGTTCACCAATACATGTGCATAAATTGATTTTTCTTTTTCACAAACTCTTTTTATTTCTCCAGAATATAAATATTTTTAATATTATTTCGGTGGTACAAATGCTGCTATAGCCTGCAAGATAGTGTCAAATGGTATATATTACGAACGTAGATAACCCACTAGTACTGAAAAAACATATTCTGCATAGTTGTCAGGACAGCAGATGAATGGCCAGAGCAGAAGGACGTTTAGAGTAGAATATAATTGAATGTGAGGGTAGGATTTGTTGTGAATGACATTGCCACTTAGCTTTGACATGTTTACTCTATAATTGATCTTGCTATCAATTGGGACTGGAAGTGCACTTTCGGAGCTACTCTTACTGACAGATTAGAAAAGGATCAATGCTTCATGCCTGTCATTAGATGCTATGGTAACTATGTAGGTATATGTATCTCTATATGGATTTGTACAAAAATAATATTACAGCTTCTAACCCAACATAATTGTTCTTCACACCAACACAAGTACCCCAAGTGTGTGCTGTGCTTCCCTGTGCCAGGCGCAGAACATGGCGCAGATGTACTGAAGGGAAGGTCAGACTTATCTAGAGTGATAGTGATTGTTTGCTTCCTCCGGGACCTGTAAATATCAGATGCAGGCGCTGGCAGAGCTGGTATTTAGTGGCGCTACGCTGATAAGTGCCAACACAACAATTTGACATTTCCATCCTGGATGAGAACCTAAATTTTACCGCTTTCCTAAATGTTCTCAGCCATCAGCTGACGCGTCTGGTAGACGTAGTCGAGCCGTGACTTAACCTTTCCACCTTTATTATTGTATGAGAGTACTGTGTGATTTAGTAAATTACTGCCCCATCTTGGCTCATCAAGATTGGAAATTCAGATGGGAAGTAGAAAACTTGTCTTTGAACTGTCTTACGATTCCACATGAAGATGTCCTGTAGTTTGTTGGTCCAGACTGTCCTTGCTATCCATTGAGTTAGTGGTAGAGAAAGTCCCTGGTGTCTAGTGGCTTTGTGGCTCAGAGAGTACTTGGTGTCTCGTGGTTTTATGGCTCATGCAGTCTGTGGTGGCCAATGGTTTGTGGCACAGGTTATCCTTGGTGTACATTGGTCTATTAGCCCAGACAGCTACAGGAATTAAGTGACCTGTTCCCCAGACTTCCCAGATTGGCTTTTGGTTGTCATTGATTTTGTGGCTCAGGCAGTCTCTGGTGTCTAGTGGTTTTCTGGCTCAGAGAGTCCCTGGTGTCTTGAGGTTTTGTGACTTAGGCAAAGCCTGCTGTTGAAATGCTTGCTGTCCAGAGGTTTTGTGGCTCAAACTGTTAGTGGTATCCAGTGGTGTTGTGGTTCACTCAGATCCTGTTGTCCAGTGGTTTGTGGCTTTGGTGCTCCATAGTGTCCAGTAGTTTATTTGCCTAGGCAGCTACTTGAATTAAGTGACTTGTTCCTCCAGAAACTCCCAGATTGGCTTATCCCCCAACACTATTTTCCATGGTTATTATCCCTGGAACCACAAACTTTGTAGTTCAGGCGGTCCCTGTTGTCCAGTGTTTTTGTGGCTCAGACAGTCCCTGCTGTCAAGTGATTATGTGGCTCAAGAAGTTCCTGGTGTCCAGTGGTTTTGTGCTCAAGAAGTCCCTGCTGTCCAGTGGTTTTGTGCTTAAGAACTCCCTGCTGTCCAGTGGTTTTGTGACTCATGCAATCCCAAGTGATCAGTGGTTTGTAGCTCTGGTGATCATTGGTGTCCAGTGGTCTGTCGGCCCGGTCAGCTACTGTAACCTGGTGCTCCAGACACTTCTAGCTTGGCTTAGTCCACCAACACTTTTCTGTGGCCATTTGTTATCATAGACTTTATACCTCAGACAGTCCCTGGTGCCTAGTGGTTTGATGGACAATACCATTACTGGCTTTAAGTAGCCTGGCACTCCAGAGAGTCCTCAATATCAATAGCCCTGTAACAGATTCCCAGTGGCTTTGTGCCCAGAACTGTTTCAGTACCCAGTGCATGATAGCCAACTCATTCCATTGACTTGGTGGCCAAAACTGCCCATGGTCTCCAGAAGTTTGTAGACCCAGACAGTTGCTAACACAAAGCTCTTCTAGTTGTATTCCCTACTGGTTGAAATTAATGAGCCACGAAACAAGAATTTCTTGCTATTTAGCAAATATTAGACATATTAACTTGGTCAGACAGGCCTCTTGGGCTCTGCCATTGCCAGGTAAGAGGTGCCAAAGTATCCCCTCAAGTGCAGGATATCTTATACTAGTCATACACAATTCCATGTACTCATCCTGAGTTTTTTCCATTTCTATGCCTATGTCTCTTTCACAGCGGCTCTCATCTTGCTACTCAGTTGCTAAGAGGGCCAAAGGGTCTAGACAGTTATTTAGCTTCTACAGCATACTAGGTTTTTACCCCAGAACCCAACCTCTACTGACACAGATACAGTTTGTATACTTTTGAGTACTTGTGTGCTGTGAGTCAGCTTTAGAAATTTTTGCTTTTTTCTTTTGCTACAGGAGAAATTCGAGGGTCTTTTCCGAGTGTATGATGACTGTGTCACTTTACAACTTTTCAAGAGCTTCCGAAGAGTACGAATAAACTTCAGTAACCCTAAGGCAGCGGCGCGGGCAAGGATAGAGCTACACGAGACACAGTTCAGAGGGAAGAAATTAAAGCTTTATTTTGCACAAGTAAGTATATTACATCACTTCAAGGTTTTTTTTTTTCCTATGGAAATTTTGGAAAATCTAAAAGATATTTTCCTTAAGTCGATCTCTCGGTGTTCGTCCTTGACTGATATTTTTGCGTTATGTTAAAACTTTGCACACAGTTCGCCTTACATGTTTCTGTAATGTCACACGCAGGTCCAAACGACAGAGACAGACGGAGACAAACTCCACCTGGCACCCCCACAGCCTGCTAAACAATTCCTTATCTCTCCTCCTGTATCCCCTCCAGTTGGTTGGAAGCCTATAGATGATGCTACACCAGTAATCAATTACGACCTCCTTTATGCAGTTGCTAAGCTAGGTCCAGGTAAGCACTGGAACGTTTACTTCTGCTAAGGTAGCCTGTCTAGTTTAAGTGGGACACAAGGTCTGCTATGTGGGTCAGATCATGGGTAGGATCCTCATACAGCTCCGGAGGGTTCGGAGAGTAGTATAAAATGCTCCGCGGGGGCGGTCACTAATGAGGGAAGGCAACAAATAAAATGTGACAACCTCCTCAATCGATTGCACAACCTGACGTCTGCAAGGCTGTAGACCTTCCCCCACCATTATTGGGCATCTCCCAGGTCTCATAATAGTGGCATAACCTTCTTCTGTAGATGGCATATCACCCCATTCCCACCATTATTGTTTCTTACTTCAATTGAGGTGAAAATATGAATTCCCATCTAAACAAGCATGTATACTCATTTGCATGACTGGTCGTTTGGGATTTGTAGACGCATTACTTGAAGCTATTGGTTTCAATACAAAATCTATAGTATAACTTCCCTCAGCTCTGCATCCTCAATAGTTACACCCATGGTCATTGTCTGACAGTCAGCAGTTAACTTATAATGCTCGAAAACATCCAAGTTGGTGGATGGATCATGGGTCAGCTTTGTGATGTCTGTCAGATGTCACCTACATATACTTCATTGAGTTTTGGTCCGTCTTCGTTTACATATAGTACTTTTAGCATTGTTATAAAGAATGAAGCACATTTTTTACCAGTGCTCTTTATAACTGCATCTCCAAATGTATAGTTTTAATATTGTGGCAATCTAGAAGATAAAAGGGACCAAAAGCATCCATTGACCTCCTAAAGAAACATCTGCCAGATGTTTACTACCTGTTTCATCAGGGACCAACAATAGACCTGGTGGGATACTGTATGTTATCATTCCGTTACAAGCCTTACTGTCTCAACTTGTGGAGAGCACCAAGGAGATGTAGAGAGACGTAAAGACCATACAATGCTCCTTTGGGAAATTTGGTATGCAAATTGGGGATGATGGAATACTTTTGCAGCGCCGTTTATTGGAAGATAGCTTATAGTGACTTAGCAAGAAGCTGCCAGGAACGGACCCCAGAGCTGGGTTTCCATGTCCTTCATGGACTTCTATAATGTGTCTCTGTAGTCTTAGATGTAGCACTGTACCAGAGGGGTCTCTGATGTGAGTCAGCAGACTGTCACCGACACAAGTACTAAAGACCATATGGAGAAGGCAGTTGTATATTGTGCGATCTCATCTCCAGGTCTGCAAGGCGAACCCCACTTAAAGGGAACCTTTTACTGGGTCCATCCTGCCCAGGCACAGGTATATACAGTGTGCTTAGGTACGTTTTCTGAAATGCCGTGGTGCTTCAGAATAAACATGCAGTCAGAACGGAGCACCAAGTCACGGGGCCCAAGCCATGCCAGCCTATCCCCACTCACAGCATGCTAAGTGACAGCTCTCTTCCTATACGCAAAAGGGGGTACAGGCGGGGAGAGGCTGGCACAGCATTGCCCCAGTGACTCTGAGCTCCTTTCTGACTGCATCTTCAAAGGATGTGTATTCTGAAACGCCGCAGCATTTCAGAAAGTGTACACGGGCATTGTGATATTGGAGTTGGGAAGGAATTTTTTCAGTAAATGGGGAAAATTGGCTTATACTTCATTGGGGGGGTTGCCTATATCTGGATCATCATTGGGGGAAATAGGCTTAACGGCATGGACATGTATCTTTTTTTTTTGGCCTTACATACTGTGTTACTTTGTAAATGACTCAGAAGTTACAATGTATCTAGACATAAGTAGTATCTAGAAGCTGAGATATGAAGTGCTGTTTGATGCGGTCCTCATACTGTAGTGCTGATTTAGTTTTGGCATGACATGGCTCACCAGGGATTTTCCTTACCTGACAAATATCATCTCTCCTTGAAAATTTACTGTAGACAAGGTTTTGCACCCCATGTCACCAGCAGACACAAGCAGCTCTATAGTAGCTGGACCCCTACAAACAGCTCATCAGGTTGCAGCTTTCTAGAATTCTCTGACAGTATCCACTATAGAATGATCACTACATGAGAGACCGGCCTTTTCATGATTGGCGCTTTTCGGAGTGCAGCATAAAATCACGTGACAACATTTTCCGTGGTTCGGTTTCACTATGAATCCATAGGGATGGGAAAATCCAGCGACTTCCAACGAGGCCGGGTCATCAGTGCTAGACTAGCCGAGGCCAAGATTTCACTGCCAACCGTGTAGGGTTCTCTCCTGCTGCGGTGGAAGAGTATATCGATAATGGTGTGATCAAGGAAAACATGCAGCGAAAAGGGATCCTGCGGATGTAAACAACTTGTCGCCGAAAGGGGTCAGAGGAGGATGTTGTCCAAACGCACAACTCGCCGTTCCTTAGCCCGGATTGGATATAATAGCAGACGACCAGTTCTTGCACCATTGTGTCTAAGAGAAACAGAAAGGCGGGACTCCAGTGGGCAAAAGAGCGCAAAATTTAGATCACTGAGCAGTAGAAGAACATCACCTGGTCAGGTGAATCCAGGTTTTTTTATCCTGATGGGAGAATCAGAATTTGACAGAAGCAGCCTTAGTTGATGACCCCTTCCTGGCAGGCTGGTGGAGTGATGGTGTGGGGAATGTTTTCTTGGCACATCCTGGTCCTCCGATATCTGTGGATGGGCGTCATAATGAATTGCCATAGTTCGGAAGACCAAAGGTGCTACTAGATGGGGGGTCTCTAGTAAAGTGGCCACGCAATGTATAGTTTTAGGGTATTTGGTGCTGTATACTTTGTGTTTGTATTCTATGCTGAGTGTTGCAGGTTAATCTGTAGCTGTTGGCTCTGCTTTGTCTGTGTTTTGGATGATCGCCACATTTCATACACTGCGCTATTTATTTTTTATGTATCTGTGAGAGCAACTCATCATCTCGTACAATTGAGAGAATGAAGTCTGGGAACAGGGAGTGCGCCGAGCCAACATTATCACTTATTAATCACAGTCACGGAGCAGAAATCTTGTCAGGCAATGGGACCTCGGAGGTCTAAATGACTTCTACTGCAATAAGCTCAGCGGGCGCGTCCGTGTCACCATAATCTCTCTGTATTATGTGCCAGAACATTTACTGTACACCTGCTGTTTGCCTGTAGATAAAGCTCAACTCCAGGGTTTATATCACTTCCTTTATTAATCTGATACGGGTTAATGAAAATGAAGGGTTAATAAAATTGTAACAATTTTTTTTTTAACCCCTTAATGACGCGGCCATTTTTCGTTTTCCATTTTCGTTTTTTCCTCCCCCCTTTAAAAAAATCATAACTCCTTTATTTATCCATCCACGTCACTGTATGAGGGCTTGTTTTTTGCGGGATGAGTTGTATTTTTCAATGGTGCTATTTAAAGTACCATATAATGTACTGAAAAACTTTTAAAAAATTCTAAGTGGAGTAAAATGGAAAAAAAACGACATTTTGCCATCTTTTAGTACGTCTTGCTTCTACGGCGCACAAATGGCAACAAAAACGACATGATAACTTTATTCTATGGGTCGGTACGATTACTACGATGCCAAACTTGTTTAGGTTTTTTTTTACTATACTCCTCTTTTTTTTTTTTAAAGACATAAAATTTTTTTCAATTATTTTCTGTCGTCATTTTGTGCGCGCGATAACTTTTTTATTTTTCTGTCGACGTAGTTGAGCAAGGTCTCATTTTTTGCGGGATGTCCTGTAGTTTCTGATAGTACCATTTTGGAATACATATGACTTTTTGATCGCTTTTTATTGCGTTTTTTATTGGAGACAGGGTAACTAAAAAAGTGCATTTCTGGCGTTCTTCATTTTTTGTTTCGGACGACGTTCACCGTGCGGGAAAAATTATGTGCTACTTTGATAGATCGGACTTTTACGGACGCGGCGATACCAAATACATATTTTTAATTTATTATTTAGATTTTTTAATAATAGATATGGCAAAAGGGGGGTGATTTAAACTTTTACAACTTTTTTTTTTTTTCAATTAAAAAAAAACTTTATTGATTCTTTTTTTTACTTTACTTTGAAGTCCCCCTGGGGGACTTTAAGATGCGATGCTTTGATCGCTCCTGCAGTATGACGTAATGCTATAGCATTACGTCATACTGCTTTTTGACAGGCAGCCTATGAAGCCACCCCACGGGGACGGCTTGATAGGCAGTCTGCTAAGGCAGCCCTGGGGCCTTTCATTAGGCCCCCGGCTGCCATGATACGTGCAAGGCTCCCCCGATCTCACCGCGGGGGGGCCGCGCGGGACCCCCGAACGATGTTCGGGGGATTTAAATGCCGCTGTCAGAATTGACAGCGGCGTTTAAATGGTTAATAGCCGCGATCGGCCGCGCGGCCGCTCGCGGCTATTGCCCGCGGGTGTCAGCTGTTATAAACAGCTGATGCCCGCACTGTATGAAGAGAGGTTGCCACGCAACCTCTCTTCATACATACCCCGACGCTCCATGACGTACCAGGTACGTCATTGGTCGTTAAGGGGTTAAACATCTAAGTCCCCTAGAGGTCTTATATGAATTTATGGGGAACATAGATGTTAAAAAAATTGTTACAAAAATAAGTAAAAGGAGAATACAGAATAAAATAAAATTACCGTATATACTCGAGTATTAGCCGACCCGAGTATAAGCCGAGTCAATAACTTTTACCACAAAAAACTGGTAAAATTATTGACTGGAGTATAAGCCGAGCTATACTTGAGTATATACTAAGTAAAGAAAAAATGCAATACTCACCTCCCAGCCGGTGCCGCAAGCTGCTTGAGAATTCCCCCCGCTGTCATCTCCCTGCTCGGCTTTGAATTCCCCCACCATCAGCACTGTGTAAGTAAGGTCTGTGATTGGATCAAGAGCCAGCCAAACAGATCTGGAGCTCGATGAGCCAATCACAGCCATTAAGTGATGTCATTCACTGAATGGCTATGAATGATCGAGCGCCGGCTGTGATTGGCTGGCGCTCAATCCAATCACAGCGCTCGCTTTCCTGGAGGCGGAGTATTCAGAGCCCCGTTTACCATAAAGGCACTGATATATCAGTGCAGAGGACACTGCAGCTTGCCGCAGCGCCTCCGGAGACCATCGCTAGGCATTGGGACGCCGCAGACCAGGTGAGTATTGATTTTTTTTCATGTAGGTTAGCTAGGGCTTATATTTCAAATCTTCCCACGAAAACTGGGCTAGGGCTTATTATCAGGTAAAAACGGTGTGTGTATATATATATATATATATATATATATATATATATATATTTAAATTCTTTTCATGTCTGAAAGAATAGATACACGGGCAACACCGGGTAATCAGCTAGTATATATATATATATATATATATATATATATATATATATATAAAGGAAGAAAACGACCCACCATTGACGCCAACCTAAATCATCGCCATGTGCACCCTGTAATCCGAAACTGTACTAGTTATATATCCGAATTACTAAATAAGGAACCCATCCCCTTATTTTATTTAAGCATCAATATACTAATTTTAAAAATAAACTATACATTTAACCACCCCTATTTTTTAGGTTTTTATCCCTAAAAAAATGGAGAAAAAAACATCAGTGAAAGAAGATATTTAAAAACAGCCCCCATATGTCACAAAAAACTAAAAGCCGCAAAAAATAATTTTGGTAGCTGAGGAAAAAAAATAGGGTAGTAAAACCACCACATGGGTAAAATCCCTAATAAGTGTCTGGTTCTTTTGGACCGAAACACCCTGGTTCTTAAGGGGTAAATTGCAGATTTGGGTTTATGGATGGATTTAACCGGCTAATTATGTGTGTCCTTTAATCGTGCCATTTAGAGATAATGAAACTTGGCAAATTCAAAGTGATGTAGGAGAGTTGAGTTTGTTATATGGCGCAACTTTTTTTGATATCCAAAGTCTCTTGTGTGGGGTTTTTAGGACTGCATTTTCCCTGTAAGTTATTATGATGCACAAGAAACTATTAAATGTGGCAGTGTACGCATGTGTTCCCTATGATGAAGTGTGCCCGTGATCAAGTGTGACTACTATGCAGTTTAACATGGCAGTTCAACACGGCAAGAGACAGGTATGCCGCATAAATTGTCCTAAAACCCTGTACTCCCTGACCATCACTACTACTGTAGTCTCTATTCTTATCTTCAGTGTTTTCTATCAAATCTACATCCAGCGCCCACCTTTGGGGCATTCTATCCATATTAGCTCCTCTCTCCTTTCTTCACCCATGCACAGTTCGCATGCACTTTTCCCTTTCCTAAAACGTCTCAATCCCCCTGAAGCCACAGTGAAACATAACTATCGCCTTCATAAATCCCCTAACCACCTGCTCACCCTCGCTATCCTCCAGCTACTAGCAGCAGGGGACATTTCTCCCAATCCTGACCCACCCTCTAGTGCCACTAACTATTACTCCCTACCTGCCCCACTGAGACACCCTTCTTGTCCAACCATTAGTCCGTCCATATCCTCCCCGGTTTCCTTTCAATGTGCGCTCTGGAATTGCCAGTCAGCATGCAACAAACTCCCCACCATCTATGACTTTTTCACTGCAAAATCCCTAATCCTGCTCACTCAACAGAAACATGGATACAGCAATCTGACACGGCCTCCCCTGCTGCACTGTCTTACAATGGCCTGCAGTTCTCCCATACCCCAAGACCAGAAGACAGGCGAGAGGGAGGACTAGGTGCTCCTCTCCCCACAATGCACCTTACAGGTCATCCCCCCCAGTACCTTCACTCACCTTCCCATCATTCGAGGTACATGACCTACGGCTTTTCCGTCCGCTTTCCATGCTAGTAGCAGTTATCTACTGCTCCCCAGGTACTCCTCGCCTGTTTCTGGACCACTTTGCCGCCTGGCTCCCCCACTTCCTCTCCTGCGAAATCCCAACCCTCATTCTAGGAGACTTCAACATCGCCACTAACGACAGCATCTCCCCATCTGCCTCTCAGCTTCTATCGCTCACCTCCTCCCTTGGTCTTTCACAACTCACAGCCTCTCCCACCCACAAGGATGGCAATACTCTGGATCTGGTCTTCTTCCGTCTCTGCACTAACTCCCCTCTCCCACTCTCGGATTATAACCTCCTTTCTTTCTCTGTCAAGCTCCCTAATATTTCTCCAGACCCTCCTACCTCCCGTACGTACAGGAACCTTCAGGCCATTCACACCAAAAAGTTTGCCGAGTCTCTACAGTCCTCTCTGTCCCCTATCTCTCTCCTTTCCTGCCCCAACCTGGCTGCCGCAAATTACAACACCACTCTCAAACATGCATTGGATGAAGCGGCGGCCCCTGTAACTCAAGCGGCAACCCTGGCTCACACCTTAAATGCGATTCATCCGTCGGTGCTCTAGAAGTGCTGAACGGCTGTGGAGGGAGTCTCAAAAGCCCGCAGACTTTCTCCACTTTAAATTCATGCCCAGAACCTACAACCTTGCCCTCCACCACGCCAAACAAGTCTACTTCACCTCTCTCGTCTCCTCATTATCCCATAACCCTAAAAGACTCTTTGACACTTTCCACTGCCTTCTCAGCCCTAAACTGCAGCCCCCGGTGTCCGATCTCAGTGCTGAAGAGCTGGCTGCGTACTTCAAAAAGAAAATTGATGACATCCGTCAGGAAATAACCTCCCAATCCCAGACTAGCCCCGACCCTAGTGTCGTCAGTACTGCATCTAGCTCCTGTTCACTCTCTGTACTTGGACCAACGACAAAGGAAGAAGTCTCCAGACTGCTCTCCTCCGCTCGCCCCACCAGCTGCGCTAGCGACCCTCTTCCCTCTCACCTTTTGCGTTCCCTCTCGCCGGTGGTCATCTCCCACCTCACTGCTATATTCAATCTTTCTCTGACCTCTGGCATTTTCCTCTCCTCATTCAATCATGCTATCATTTCCCCGCTGTTAAAGAAACCGACTCTTGATTCGACCGATGCTGCCAACTATCGACCCATTTCAAACCTCCCCTTCATCTCCAAAATACTAGAACGCCTGGTTTACTTTCACCTTATAAGCTATCTCTCAGAAGACTCTCTTCAAAACTCTCAATCGGCACCTGCAGTCATCCCGATTCCGCCACTATACGGCCTGACCATTGTCTATGTGTATAGCATCCCTCACTCTCCACCTCGCCATACCGTGCACATCTCCAGCCTCTTTACCTTCTGTATCACCCCATTATCAGTAGTCTGTAAGCTCGTTGGAGCAGGACCCTCACCCCTACTGTTTCCATCAATCGATTACTTCATGTAACCATTGTCCTATGTTATTTCCCCTGTCTTGTAAGCGCTACGGAATATGTTGGCGCTATATAAATAAAGATTATTATTATTATTATTATTAAATGGTCATTTTTTCATTCATTACGTAGCTATCCCCCAGTATATATTAGTGGGCTATTGTTACATCGGTTATTTCTTTCTGTCTAAAACTTGGCCTCTTTTTTCCGGAGTTGATCATGTGATCTCAGTTCTGACCAGTTCAGATCTACTTGGGGTTATAGATTCATTTCCTAGTCAGATTCTCAGTCTGTGTGGTGCTGTTACATAGAAACTGCCTACAGGGTGACACCGGCACTCTGATCACAGTGGGGCTTTGCCAGCGGAGTTGACGTCCGCTTGTGGCTGAGAAATGAGCTGGAGCCATTCATATAGCACTGGGAGAAATGATGTATATAGGACCCACCTCTTAGAGACTACTGTTATATATGCAGCACAGCACTGGACCTGTATATGTTGTCTGGAGACTAAGAGGTCAGTGCTATACAGAGATATATGGCATTTTCTGGAGAAGGCCCTGGGCATAAGTGGCGCAAATGAAAGAGTGTGAGGGCGCAAGGTGGGTGCAGCACATTCACCGATTTGCAAATGGATATGTATGTGTGCCTGGACACTCGCCGGACGAGGTTGTGCTGGATGAGGAACGTCTCCATGCAGCATTTGTTGGAGATATCTGGACTGCAACAACTCCTTGGGCCGTGAGCCGGGCGTACTTGCTGGAGTCCTCCCTCCCAGGATGCCTCGACTGGTGGAGACAAAGTGCATGAATGGAGAAACACTGGCTCAAATTGGTGCCACTCAGAAAAGAAAGTGTGGGAGCAATCACTTTTCTGAGCAAGCGAACAGATGCTTTATTGAGGGTGCAGGTACTATGGATGCCAACATCGCAACAAAGTAATCTTCAGGTATCCCAGAACTAGAATCTGCACTCTCAATAAGGCATCTGCTCATTGGGTTACCAGAACGATCTGTCCAAGGGCGTAACTACAATAGGTTCAGGAGACGCAGATGCACTCCGGCCCTGGAGCCTTAGGAGCCTATTAGGTCTCTCCGCATTTAGGGAGACTAGTACTATGAATAAAGCATTATAGCTGGAGGGTCCTGGTGTAGCTTTTGTATTCTGGACCAGAAGCTTCAATTTACGCCTCTGGATTGATCCCACGCTTTATTTCCTGAGCGGCATTGTTTTTCCATTTCATTCAATTTCCCATTTTCTGGAGATGTTCTGCACCACCGGTGGGCTGAATCTGCATTCTTCTTCATTGACGCTGCAAGTAGCGAAACCCTACATCTGTAGAGTAGATAAAAGACACTCTGAACAAGAGGCCAGGAAGAGAATGTGGCATAGAATTGGAACGCGGAGGTGATGTACGGGACTCACCATGCTCAGGGATGATGGTCTATGTGCCTACATATCCATTAAGTCGCTTGCTGCCTCAATCGGAGGTCCATTGGCTGGTGGGGCTTTGCCGGCGGAGTTGACGTCAGCTTGTGGCTGAAAAATGAGCTGGAGCCCGGAGGGCAGTGGAGCACAGAGGAATCAAATCATTTCCTCTAACAACAGAGCTCGGAGCTCGCCGCTCCATAATCTCCTTCAATCACCGCAGTATGTTCTTCATTCCTCCCTCATTCCCTCTTCCCTCCCTCCATTGCCGTCGTCTTCTTTTATTTCTCGAGAGCCTGCAAAGTGCACGGAGCTCTATGTGACAGACTGAGATAACTGGGTGAAAAGTGCATCACTCCGGATGATCCGTAGTGACACCCGCCGCCGCCATGACGCAGTCCTACTGTTCCCCTGAGGATGCATCGCATGCTGTGTAATCCTTGCTGTCAGTCACAGCGGGGAGACTATTTTTGGAAACCTCAATTAATCTATTGTAGTCTTGTGAGTCATAAAAAGGTCGTTTGTGATCAGCAGAAAGTATGACTCCCAAGACCGGGAGCAATCCTGATGTCATGGCTCCCAGGCCTGCAGGGTGACATCAGAGGACAATGTTGGCTTAGCCCTCCCTTGGTCCCTGGATATTGCAGGCAGGGTGTATAATCATTCTGTCCTTGCTATAATGGAAATCGGTTCTTCTTTCACTGACTTCCTGCTGAGCTTGTGCTAATAAATAACAGCCAATCAGAAGAAGCAGAGTTGTAGTGTAAAGCATGGTTAGGTACATGGACGCCTTAGCTATGTGCAACCCCTGCAGTCGCACAGGGCGGCAGTGACTAGCTTGTCAGAGGGGCACCAAAAAACTGTACACGGGAGGCAGTTGTTCCCTTTATGGCTGCCTGGCCAGTATCTTGTGGAGCTACATGAATCATCCTCCCCCTGGCCCTGGCTTTTCCTCTCTGATGTTCTGAGGTGCCACTGTCAACCTATCAGTGCCCCCCACAACACAATCACTTGGTTTTGCTACTGTAGTTATGTTATGAGCTTGGTTCTGGTATTGTATCTATGTCCTGAGCTTGGTTCTGGGGCTGTATTAGTGTCATGAGCTTGGTTCTGGTATTGTATCTATGTCCTAAGCTTGGTTCTGGGGCTGTATTAGTGTCATGAGCTTGGTTCTGGTATTGTATCTATGTCCTGAGCTTGGTTCTGGGGCTGTATTAGTGTCATGAGCTTGGTTCTGGTATTGTATCTATGTCCTGAGCTTGGTTCTGGGGCTGTATTAGTGTCATGAGCTTGGTTCTGGTATTGTATCTATGTCCTGAGCTTGGTTCTGGTACAGTATTTATTCACTGAGCTGTTCTGGTGTGTGTATGCTGCTATCTCACTGCTTTCCATGCAAGCAGAATACAGGCAGACTGCCTATCAGTATATGTTTTTTTTTCCTTATGATGGATGAGAGATGCACCAACAAAATTCTGCCCAGGGTGTCATCTAACTTGAGGTCCGCAGTGTCATCTAACTTGAGGTCCGCAGTGGTTGGATAATAAAGGAGCAGCCTCAGCTTCTGTGGAGACAGGAGGTAGATTTCTGACTACCGAAGACTCATGTCAGACGGTGCAGTTGAGGTAAACCTCCAGTTTCAGGACAATATTCTGTCGGAGGGTGGAGAGGGTATATTACCTGTAGTTGATTTTGTTAGCCAAGGTTTGGCTCTGCGCCTTCTGGGTGCCGTTTTCAGGTAGCCAAGATGGCTGCCACCACTTTCTGAATACACTTTGCACTGCTGTGTTTGGCCAGCGCTGATCATGAGAGCAGCGCTGACCAGTCACTGAGCAGGTATAGTGCTATGGTAGTCCTAAGACTAACAATATACTGAATGATCAGACTAAAAATGGTGGTGGCCATCTCGGATTCCCCAATTGAGAGTTTGAGGCGGCCAACAGAATCAGCTAATGTACCCCCTCCACTCTCAGGTTCCGGAGTGCCGGTATGAGGTGGAGTCATTGGTCATAGCTGCGCTATTAATGGGGTTTACCAACAATCAAATTTGATCACAGCTAAACCATGGGCCTCTGGTCCAAAGGCAGAGAATGCCCACACAGAGAATGCCCACAGGTGGCCCAAGGACGTCGAGCGCCTGTACAGCATATGATGGGTTTTGTTTGGGTGCCAACACTACTGGTCTTACAGGAGCTCAGCATTCCCAGGCCACCTCCGGGCATTCTCTGTGTGGACTACCTTCGCCTTTGGACTGGAAGTCCGCACTGCACCTGTGACTTTTTCACATGCTGGATATACGTATAAGTGAGTAACCTGTATACTTAGGACTTTATGCTTCTACCTTTTGGTTGTGGTTATTCTGATGAAGGGAATCGCCCAAAACGCGTTGAGTTTTATACATAAAAACCTTGTTAATAAATAGTGCTGGATTTCACCTTTGCATCCATGGTGGTGATGGTGAGCCTCATGTAATCTGCAGGGGTGGATAATGCATAATAGACCTCTCCCCACATATATAAGTACGCCACTCATCTGCAAATGAAGTATAGTTGCTATTTGCTAAGCACCAGCTCACATGTCTTCAGTTTTCTGATTGGCAACCAATGCCAGTGGGTGACACTGCTGGAGCTACATGGCACTGCGGAGATCTGGGGGGGGGGGGGGGAGGGGTATTATGAAGGACTGATGAAGCTCACTGTGTGGCACCACCATTTACAGGAGTATGACTGTGAGGCCCCCCTATTTCTTGATGAGGCTACCAAAATCCTCAGATTCAGTAGCACAATCCTGGTGTCCCGGCAGAAGGAATCTAGCACAGATTGCTTCATCCCCAAAGATCTCCTCCTGTGGGGCTTGTGGCAGAAGTATTATACTGACTGGAAGCACATTGCCGGTAACAGCGGTCTTTTTAACTGGTACCGGAGATTCTGTGCTGTGGCCAGTAGATAGAGGACTGCAGATGCCTCCGGAGCATTATGGATGGCAAAGGGGGCATTGTGGTTACCACAGTGGTTGGTACAGTTATGGGTGCACTGTGAGACCTAAGCAATATGCATGCTATTCACTTCACATCTTCTAAGTCCTTCTTTTGACAGTTGAGTACCAAGTCCCAAACATCAAAGAAATGCTGTCCGCTTTTTTTTGTGTCCACATGGACCTACTCATGTGCAGAACGCCTTAGGCTATGAACTTACTAGGAGATGCAGAATACAATGATTATGTGCTATATGAAAATGAAACACAGGAATAGGCCCGCCTCCTTTGGATCATGCCCCCGCTTAGTTTGTCTCCACCCACTAGGTGCATCTCTAGGCTTCGGGACTTGCCTCTACTTTACAGAAACTGCTGCTTCCCTATTGTTTGGGCACCTGTCAGTCTACTATTAAGGGTACCATCACACACTCAAAAGAGTAATTACAGAAGATTATCGTCCCCTTTAAATATGGGACCCGACATGGCAGGTTAGCAGGAATTGTTCACTTGTCGGTGTCACATGCTTTTCAGCTCACCTAAAAACCAAGTGACTTTTGGCCCCTGTAAACAGGCAGTCACTCATCTATGAACGACTGCCTGTTCACTCTGAATGTGATAACTCACATTCAATGAGCAATTATATGTAGAAGCACAGGAACAATAATCTTTGTGATAGCTGTCCCCTTTAAAAGTACCCTAACTCGGCATCTAATACATCCTTCATTGATGCCCACAACATGGACCCCTCCAGCATCCCTCGCAGCCACTCCATAAGAGATCTGATGAACACCGCGGGAGGACGTGGTGGGTACAGTTCCAACTTATCTACATAATGCTTTGGACTTCAGATTTTTGCACCTTCTTGGTGTTCTTTACTTTTCGCACCGTTCCTGCAATTTCCCAACAAGTAGCGAAAGCCTGCATGTATTGTTCCTGCATCCCTTTGTGCGACTAGTCCTCACCACACAGTGTTCCCGCCAGCGTGCTAATCTCCTGCATCTAATCACAATGGTGACGCTCTGCTTTCAGTCCTACGTGCCGGAGGGACTTGCTGTGTGATTCAGGGCCGGCTCGTGGGACGCAATCCTCTAATTATTTCCATGCTGTAATGCGGAGCTGCACGTACGGCATCGTATGCTGGCTATATAACGCTGGCACCTTTCAACTCTATCATTAACGGATGAACCTGGACACGCAGCTATCAATGTACTCTAATTATTCCACCTGGTGTTAATGACCCACTTACTAGATATTGTGAGATTGGCACGCGAGGGCGTAACGGGTGACGGCGTTGATTACTTTGTACTGTAATCCCTGATAAATATGTCGTTGATTCAATGTCTTATAGCCAGTAGTGAAAAATTATACTCCCCAGCTTTATCTGTTTCTGAGTAAGGTAGGTGGCCTTTATAACTCCCATATGAGTTGGCACCCAGCTTTCCTAGATACTTGAATGGCAAATCTCATTGCATAGTTGTAGGGGTGGTGAACAGGCCTCCCTCAACACACACTAACTCTTACCTTAAAGGGATTGTCCCACTTCTGCAGGAAGTAGACAGCTCCGTACATTGTGCAGTGGCCGGGATTGGTGCTGCAGGCTGAGCCTCATTAACTTCAATGAGAACTCAGCCTGCAGTACCAACCCCTTCAATGATCAGGCAGAGTGCTCCTGAATTGCTCTGCCTGATAATAGAGAGAACTCTGCATCCATACAGTAGCTGCTCCATCCTCTATATCCCCTTCCCTGTGCTCAGCTGTATGACCAGTGCAGAGAGGAAACAGCATGCTGGACATCAGCGTTTACCCAACCTTTACAGCTGAGTCAACAGTGGAGCTTGGAGGGACAGGTAACTAGTTAAACCCCAGGTAACCCTTTCACTGCCCTAGAACACCAGGGATTTTTAAGATTAAACACTTGACATCTATAGAAACCACGGATCCTTACATTAACCACTTCACTGGCCTAGACCACAAGCAATCCTTACATTAAATGCTTCACTTTCCTAGAGCAATAGCTATACTTCTGTTAAGGCTTTTGGATGGAAGAAAAGCGCTGAGAGGTTCTGACGCAGATATAAAAACTGGCCTTACACCAGCATGGTCGATATCACTATATACAGGAGATGTATATACAGGTAATGATATGGACCTTGGGTATCTCCTGTATATAATGATATATGCACAGCTGGTATAAGCTATGCATCTCCTATATATAGTGATATGGACTATGCTAGTATAACCTGGGTATATCCGGTATATAATTTTATATGTACAGCTAGTATAAGCTAGACATCTCCTGTATATAGTGATATGGAGCATGCTGCTATAACCTGGGTATATCCGGTATATAATTCTATATGTACAGCTAGTATAAGCTAGACATCTCCTGTATATAGTGATATGGAGCATCCTGGTATAACCTGGGCATCTCCTGAATATTATGATATATGTATAGCTGGTATAAGCTAGACATCTCCTGTATATAGTGATATGGAGCATGCTGGTATAACCTGGGTATATCTTGTATATTATTATATATGCAGAGCTGGTATAAACTAGACATCCCCCTGTATATAGTGATATGGACCATGCTGGTATAACCTGGGTATCTTCTGTATATAATTACATATGTACAGCTGGTATAAGATAGACATCTCCTGTATATAGTGCTATGGAGCATGCTGGTATAGCCTAGGTATCTCCTGTATATAATTATATATGTATAGCTGGTATAAGTTATACATCTCCCTTTATATAGTGATATGGAGCATGCTGATGTAACCTGGGTATTTCCTATATATAATTTTATATGTACAGCTGGTATAAGTTATACATCCTGTATATAGTGATATGGATCATGCTGCTATAACTTGGGTATCTTTTGTATATAATTATATATGTGTAGCTCATATCAGTTATGCATCTTCTGCATGTAGGTATATGGAGTATGCTGGTATAACCTGGGTATCTCTTGTGTATAATTATATTTGTACAACTGGTATAAGTTAAACTTCCTGTATATAGTGATATGGGCCATGCAGGTATATCCTGGTGTCTCCTGTATATAATTGTATATGTACAACTGGTATAAGTTATACATCTCCCCATACAAAGTAATATGGACTATGCTAGTATAACCTGGGTATCTCCTGTATATAATATAAGTTATACATCTCCCTATATATATTGATATAGACCATAACCAGGGTAACTCCTGTGTATAATAAAATATTATATATATATATATATATATATATATATATATATATATACACACACACACACAGACACAGCTGGTATAAGTTATACATCTCCCTATATATATTGATATAGACCATAACCAGGGTAACTCCTGCACATAATTATACATGTACAGCTGGTATAAGTTATACACCTCCTGTGTATAGTGATATGAACCATGCTGGTATAACCTGGGTATTTCCTGTATATGATTGCGCACTTCACACACAATTAAAAAATGCATGTATTGTTTAAAAGCCAAATTGGTTCAAATATGCTACAAAAAAACAACACAGCCTAAGGCTGGATTCAGACGACCGTATATCGGCTCGGTTTTCACGCCCAGCCGATATACGTCATCTCTCTCTGCAGGGGGGGAGCCTGGAAGAGCCAGGAGCAGTGCTCTGAGCTCCCGCCCCCTCTCTGCCCCTCTGCACTATTTGCAATAGGGAGAGGCAGGACGGGGGCAGGGCTAATTCGCAGAATTTAGCCCCACCCCATCCCGCCTCCTTTCATTGCAAATAGTGCAGAGGGGCGGAGAGGGGGTGGAGAGGAGGCAGAGAGGGGGCGGGAGCTCAGTTCCTGCTCCTGGCTCTTCCATCCCCCCCCTGCAGATGAGGACACTGTATATTGGCTTGGCGTGAAAACCGAGCCAATATACGGTCGCCTGAATCCACCCGAAGGGGCTACAAACTCATTTCCTTAAGTTCAGGAAATGAGTCATGTTTGGAAAGCTCATGTCAAGGGGCTAGATTATGTATGGAAATTTGTTTTGCAGCTGTATGCAGGTGGTTTAGGTATGGGTACAGGTGGTGGTGTGGGGCGAATTGAATTTCTGCACCCCGGCTCCTGAGTCTTTAGCTATGTCCCTGCCAGGACCCATGAGTCTTTAGCTACACTCCTGGCGAACCCGCCTGGATATGACAGAGGGGAACATATAACTAGAGAGATAGGGGATTTGCCCAATCCAGAGTCTAAAGGATTTCACTGTACATATATGATATACATGTATTTTTTTGCTTTCTCCCTGCAGGTCAGAAGTACGAACTTCATGCAGGAACAGAGTCCACCCCCAGCGTTGTAGTCCATGTATGTGACAGTGATCTGGAAGAGGAGGAGGACACAAAAACTTCACCCAAACCTCGAATCATCCCAACGCGGCGCCCCGGCCTGCCCCCCACCCAATCCAACTGACCGTCCGCCCTGCACAGTGTTACCACTGACCTTTCCAACACTGACTTCTATCCCTCTCTCGCCTCCTATAGACAGTAGGATTTTTTTCCTTTTTTCTAGGGTTGTTACTGCTACACGGTCATATTAGCATGTGTCCATATGAAAGCTGTAGTGAAGCCTTCATAAACTTGCTGCGTGCCAGTGACGACTTGAAACAGGTCTTTCTGACACCGAGCGAGTTCTTAAAGGGCTGAGGACAGGGTTTCTCTCTTGATATCAATTACATATCAAAGGCAAAAAAAAGTGTTTCCTGTTTTGTTTAATGTTTGCACATCATGTTACGGTTATATTGTGAGTCGTCAACGCATTTCTTAAAGTCGCGTGTTTCATGTCCTTAAAATGGGGCCTGCCATTAAACAAAAAGGCCATTTAAGTACCTGAACCCATTTACGCAAATGGTCCAGTAGGAAGAAGCCAATAACCATATGGAGATGCAATGGTTAATAGGCTACTTTTATGTGGGTTCATGGTACAACATGGCTGACGATTTTGTGTGGGTATGGGGACTGCTTTATTTAATCCCTGTGTCATGCTCTGCAGAGTTTTAGGGGGCGGAGCATGACACAGGGATTCAAAGGACACCAAACAGAGTCCCTGACATGCTCCGCCCCCTCAGTATATAGGTCATGCCTAGAGTGTTCCTTTAAGTATCCATATATCATTACTGAATCACATGGCTCTTATGATGACAGTAATTTGGGGTCATTGGAAGATGAGCAGTTCTGTTTTCTTTCTCTTGGCCTCTCAGTGCAAATCTTAAAGGGATTTTTTTTAGTTTTAGTAAATAAAGCCCAACTTTTTAATATATAGTTTTTGTTTCAATTCTTCATCAATTTTAAGATCTGTGTTTGCTGTGAGTGAATAGACACTCTTGTATAAATCCAGATGCTGAATGCTTTACAAACCTACCATGGAGGCTCTGCTACAATTATATGCAGCCTAGACAATACAGTTGGCTACAATGTATCAGTGCAGGTGGAATTCAGTAGTCTCCAGTGTCTGGAGCCCAGGCTTTTTAACTCACAGAGGATAGTCTAGTCTTGATACGACAAGGGCAAGCTGTCAGCTGTGAGAAGCATTAGGTCAATAAAGGGACTCCAGTTTCTGCATATAAAGAAGAATTCGTTGACAGCAAGCAGAGATCTTGCAATGTACAGTGTTCATTCAGTAGTTAGAAAATTGCTGTGGCCATTTTGGACAGCCAAAAACAGGACCCAAAACTGGTGGATTAGCGGGGTGGCAAAGAAAACAACTGCAGGTAATATACACCCTTCACTCTCCTGTCCTGCGACAAAATGATTAACCCTTTCCAATCCACTGTCTGACGTCTAAAGACATTATGATTTAAGGCTGTACAGCTCTGATATTGGAAGACATCCGTCAGGGTTCTCTTACTGTACATTGCCAGCCTCTCTGCTGTTGGAGCCTATCCAACATCTCACTTCATGCAGTACTGGCTTTAGCCAGCAGATAGCGCCATTGTATAACAGTAAAAAAAGAGTAAGTCCGCCCTAAAAAAAACAGGATACAAATTGGATTGGAAACGGTTAAAGGGAACCTATCATGTTGATTTTGGCGTCTTATCTTCGGGCATCATGTTGTAGAGCAGGAGGAGCTCAGCACTTTGATATATAGTTTTATGGGGAAAGATTCAGTCTAACTTGTATTTTTTTCATTTAGACCTCTGCTGACTCTGGTCTTGGGAGTCCAGTGGGCGGTCCTATCAGTGGCTTATCTCTACAAAGCTTGTAATCACTCATAGGACCGCCCACTGGACTCCTGAGCCCAGAATGTGCAGAAGTAAAACTGAATAAAATGCAAGATCTGCCTGATCTTTTCCCACAAAACCATATATCAATCTGCTCGGCTCCTCCTGCTCTACAACTTGCTGCTCTCAGATCAGAATAATGTTCACTGTCACAGGTTCTCTTTTAAAGGGATTCTGTCACCAGGTTCATGAAGTTTGACCCGAAGCTAAGCTCCGAGTCACGAAGGCGGGCCGTGGCGGCCTCTCCTCTCTCCGGTGGAGAGAAGCCGGCACGGCCTGCCTCCGTGGCTCGGAGCTCAGCTCCAAGTCAAAGGTCATGAACCTGGTGACAGAATCCCTTTAAGCGTTGCATAAAAGTGGAAAATCCCTTTTAAGATTTGCATTAGGAGATTAACAGATATAACAGGGAACTACTCATGTGTCTGAGCCAATGAGATCCCTAAATAAGACAATCTCTCATTACTCTTCTATGGAAAGTCATGTTATAAAATCAATCAGCTTTCTAAAACATACAACTACCAAATAGCAGTAAATCAGAAGTAGGGGCAGCCACCAAAGTTTAGTAAAGTTATAGTTACTTCCAGAAATATTGCTGTTTTTTAAGGACGGCGTCACACGGGCGTATTTGCACGCCCAATATGCTGAAAATAGAACGATACTCGTGAATAAAGGCGGAGCGGGTTGAACATCGGTCGCTTCGGCTGCCTCCATTCACAGTAAACAGGCAGTCCTGCATAGATGAACCACTGCCTGTTTACGCAGGACGATCGCCGTTCTGTTTTTATGCCTGCCTGAACTGAACGATAAGTGAACAGATTATCGTTCATCGTTGAGTCGCTGCAAGAACCTGCAGGATTATCGTCCCTAAATTAAACTAGCAGATTGGCAAAACTTTTGCTGCGGCCATATTTACTTTTTGGGTGGAAACTCCCTTAAAGTTTGCAAAAAGAAACTTCCGCTTAAAATACAACTTCAATCTAAATACATTAAAACATGCACAACTGGACAACCATAATAACCAGAACAAAACCCAAAACGGGTCTCACTCTCCTCGTCCTACTGAGCGTTTCGTATTTCTAAAATGGCCATGGTTACGTTTTCTAGTAGCGACTGTAGATATCCACTATAACATTGTAATGGCAAGCAGGGGAAGCAGTTCCGGACCGGGCCCCTTCCCACCATACGACCCTGACCGATCTCTGTGATAGGATGCAGCACCGTATCTTTGCGCGGAGCATCGATAACCTTGCTGATGGAAGGGCCACATTCAGTATCTGGATACGAGGTTCCGCACTGTGGTTCGTGGGTTGTACTTTCTGGGTAGACTGTGTAATGCTTAGTCCGGATCACCACCATCCTGCGTACATCTAACATTTGCATGTTGCAGATTTTCAGCACGGCAGAGTCTTTTTTTTGTGTAATAATGATAAAAAATGAACAATGTGTTGGGTCCTTTGTTCCGACAGTACAGGTCTTTGTTTATAACGCACTGACGCATTTCACCGTAGCCTAAAATGAACTGCGATTGTTACTAGATCCGGTTACAATGTGTTCAAGCAAATGCATTTTTGTACATTTGTATAATCGCCTGAGTATGGTGTTTTGTATAAATTAGTTACAATTTGAGTAGAAAAAAAAATAAACTGTGATTATTTATGCTTCCTGCCTCCCATTATTTCTCATGTGGAATTTAATGACCATCACAATAAGAGACACCGTTTCTTCCTATATTCACAGTACAGCAGAGTGTATGTGCTTTATGGCAGCTGCAATAGATAGGAGTTCATTGGGCTATTCCGGAGAGCTGCATCTCATGGACCCTTGGTTTTCACACTCTAACCCCTTTTTGAGGGATCTGGTCTTTGCTGCTGGAGGTTGCTTCCCCAGGAGTAATCTCACTGCAGTGACAGGTGAACCAGAGGGCCAAAAGTCACCGAGTGTGGTCAAAATAACAGGTCAATGTTAGGGCAGGTGGAGTTCATGCAATGTAGTAAGACAGACAGAAGGTCAGGGCAGGCAGCAATCAGGCAAATCATATTATATAAGGAAGCCAAGGTCAGGACAAGCAGAGTTTGGGAAAGCTGGGTACACAGGTAGAGGTTTAAAACTGAGAGCCCAACAGGATGCAAGAATACCTTTGCAGAGCCACATGGAACCTATTGCTTAGGTACTCTCCAGGTGCCTTTAAACAGGAAAGCATCTGCATCAGCTGCTGATGGGAAAGCTGGATGTGTGTACTAGCCTCTTAAGAGACGGACCAAGCATGCACCTGCACCTTACAGGCAGAGGAGACTGTCATGGACATGGTGTGTCACAAAAAAGGCTCTAAGGCTGGTAGCTGGAAGAACAGGTAAACCACCATTTGCCACTCCGTTATATTATTATTATAGTCTTTAGGAAGTGATGAAGTAAAGCCCTCCCCCAAGAGACCATGAAGAGTGGCAATGGAGCTGCATGCTGACTTTTCCGTCAGCTTAAAAACCATCGCTGGATCACAGGCTTGTCGTTCCATGTAAATGCTACCCGCATGTAGAAGATGAAGCGCTGAGCATGAAGCCCGCAATCCATTGGTGAAGTCTGTCAGTATAAAGGCTCTGTATGAACGCTGATGACCTTAGTGATGATGTCAGCACTCGTGCAGTCGTTTACCCGACTGTTGGCCCGTGTTAAAGGGCCATTACTGTCCTGCTTTATCGAAGCCTCCAGCAATACAACAGAGATGTCAACAACTAATCCACGCTCTAATAATAATGAGATGACTCTGCTGATCTGTCCCAATCTATACAGCAAAACTAATAAGCGAGCAGCAGAAGACCAGAAAATGGCCATTTACACAGGATGATTATCGTGCACTATTCCTTTACAGTTCGCTGGTCACTCACTTTCAACCAGCATAGAAATCACCACTGGATCGCGGACTTCTTGCTAAAACGTGAAGGGCACCCAGCAAGGATGTGCCAATCTAATGGTGATATCAGCATGCAGTTGTTTAGAGGACTGTTGTCCAGTCTACATAGGACGGAAGTGTTTTGTATGATACCGTCCCTGTTAGGCCGTCTGCACAAGTGTAATCCTGCAGCGAAATTCGGCTCTGGCAGGAGCAGCGTCCTGGCATACCTGCTCTGATGCCATCTTTTCTGTACTGTGCATGGACCTAGCGGCTCACCGTCGCACATGCGCAGTACAGATATATATATTTTTTTTGCCGTCTTTAGGTGATGATGGGGAATCCGTGACCTGTCTGCAATGTTCATTGGGGACAGGCTGCAAGTTGAATGGCTTTTATTGACTTCAATGGAAGCCGTCCATGCGTAGCCCGCATGAAAATGGAGCATGCTGCAGTTTTTCCTCCGCGGGCAGTATTTGCTGCGGATTCACAGTGCGGACGCTGACCGCAGATTCCGCAGCAAATATCCACCTGTGTGCAGACAGCCTAAAGCCCATTATTAGTATGTGTTGTATAGGGTCTACAATAATATTGCAAACGTTTGCTAAGAGCATTGATAGAAAGAAGCCTACCAGGCCGGCCTAGGACAAGCTTCACAGCAGCTGGAGAGCCACAGGTTGCAGAGCGCTGATGTACAGTCAGTGGTAACTTGCTCATAACACTGAGGAAATGAAGTTGAAAACGGGCAAGAACTATCCCCATATTAGAACCATGAACAGTGTGCTGTAATGGATTTCAACAGAAAAACCTGTTTCTGAGATCTGAGGCATATGGAGGCACAGCAGAGACCCCGGGTGCTTCTATGGCTCAGTACAAATTAGAGCCTTCACATAACTGTAACGAGCCACGCTCCTGTGTGCAGTCCCAGCGGGCACAAATCTCACCTCTCCCTTGTGGTTAAACGACTTGGGAAAAAAAATATGGCGCAATATATTAGTATTGATCCTACAAGTGATCTGGATTATGGTTTTCTCCAGCAGGTTTCGGGGTATTTTGTAGCTTCCAAATTGTATAGTGTGCACACATCATCGAGCAGATCAGACACAAGCGATCAGTCTCATATCCAAAATGGCTCTCTGGTCAGAAACACCCAGACAGCCCCTTTTATTGTAAAGACATACAATGGGCGTGCAACAGGTTACATCAGTAACATATAGGATTCTCATTTGTCGGATCATATAGAATCCCCCGCCTCTCTGCCCACCCTTCTCCAAGTGTTGATGTGGCGTGGACTTTGTCCTAGCTGAAGTCATTTCTGTGTAGTGATGTCAACCCATTATTTAACTAGCTTCAGGATGGGAGGGGTGGAGAGGGCTAGGAAGACACTCAGTATTGAATGCAGGTATTACATATAATCCTATGACCTTTAACTCTTAGAGGCTGTTTTGTGTAACTTATGTACTCAGCTAACATTACACCACACATGCCATTGTCTAGCAAATACCATGATGAGATTGCGTGGCCATTAAGCTCCACAGAGCTAAAAGTCATTACAATAGCATAATACATTTGGTTTATACAAATCAATAGACATTTTATACTGACTAATCATCATGTCTATCACAAGTAGCTTACTAATGACCCTTTACTTTGAGTGCAGCCTGTGACTGCTATTGCTCCTCAGGGGTGTGACCCAAAGACGGCAACATTCAATGCTTGCAGCGGGACGTCCTTCTGCAGATCAGGTGAACTTCCGCCCTGCTTATCATCACTTAGATGGTGCAAGACCGCTGACTGCTCCTTCCTACAGCCGAGACCTGCAGTGCATTTACTCTGTAGAAAGGAACAGGCAGTTAGAGTGTCCTGCTGTGTAGTTCCATGTAAGGGTTGGGCGAGCAGGGCAGAAGTTTACCTGAATGGTAGACATACGTCCTGCTGCAAGCATTAAACATTGCCGTCTTTGGGTCACATGACCGTGGGCAACAACAAGGGTCACTGGCTGCACTCAAAACTTTTCAGCAATTGCCAAAAAATTTGCACCTCCCCCACAGAGTAATATTAAAGTGGCACATACTTGTACACATCACATATGAACGAATGGGCCATACGCTGTACAGTTAAAAATGGTACACGTCCCATGACAGGTCTAAGTGGTCAAAGCCCTTTCTTGTATAATATATTAAGGTTTCTCACAGAGTTCCCACTTGTCATTTCTAAGTGGTGGAGCAATGGTGCCCTCCTGTGGCCATAAAACATAATCAGTGGTGCAGCAAAAATACTCTCAATAGTGGGCAATTAGGAACGGGACTTGTTATTTGTATAGGGCTAACTTATTCTGCAGTGCTTTCAGGTAATTTTTATTTATTACCCCCCAGCAAGCTGGGTACTCATTTTACTGACCTCTGAAGGATGGAAGGCTGACTCAACATTGAGCCGGCTACCTGAACTATGTGGGATTGAACTTGCAACCTTCAGGTCTTGAGAGAGAGCTTAACACTCTGCACCACACAATACCCCTATTAAAGCCCCAGCTTTGAATAACATTGATACATTTTATCCAGAGTCAGTGGAAGCCCCCGACCCACCTCTGGGTCCCAGACCTCACCTGACCCCCACAGCAATAAAGAGGTGAGCTGTATGTGGGTTTTGTGTGACTCTTTCACCAAAGTCCTTGGGAGTTATATTATGAAGACAGCTGATCCAGAAACCCCCTCTTTAGACTTCATATCAGTCAGGGGATCACCAAACGGGCATCATGGAGGTTGGATGGTGGAGACAACGGGTTTCAGGATGCGATGCCATATTTTACTTTTATTGTAAAATAAAGAACTGAAAATTAACAATTTGATATCTAAATGGCACAGAAATGGTTCGGCCTCATGTCCACTGGCACACACGGATGCCACCGCTGAATCCCGCAGTAAAAACAGTGCGTGCCCGCGGCCATGGAGAGGGAAAATACATTATACTCACCTCTCTGGACGCTGCGGGGCTCTCCTCAGTGCAGACCAAATCTTCTTTCTTCCGGCTGGCGGATGGGCTTGGCACGCTATCAGCTCATATTTAGAGCTCATATCTCAATTAATCTCCCGCATGAAAAAAAAAAAGACAATTATAGTGCATCCGCAGCAGAAAGGCCTGATTTTCACCATGGACAAGAGACCTAAGCCCCTTAACCCTTTGCAATCCAATTTTGGATTCAGGGTTTTATAGGGAGCTTTCTATTTCTGCCATTATACAATGGCGCCATATGCTGGCTAGAGCCAGTACTGTGGTGTTGGACACACTGTAGAGGCCCCCGACAACAGAGCGGCCAGTAATCTGCAGTAAGAATACCCTGCCGGACGTCAGACAGTGGATTGGAAAGGGTTAATAAAGGAACACTTATCCACACATCACTGAGTCCAAAAACTATTTACTTAAACTCTACTTGTCTATATGAGTCCAGGCTCAACACCAGTCAAAGTTCCAGAAATATCTTGCACCTACCTGGTCGAAGCCAGGGTGAATCTCTACTATCCGTGAATCTCTACTAACGTGCATCAGGCCTCATGGTGACAAGTCACTAATGGTGTGCACACCCTCAGCTCTTCTGAGGCCAACCTCACTTACAACCCAATATGGATGTACTCCTAGATGTCCTCTTTTGGTCCCGGTCTAATTGCTCAGCATCACAGTCCTATGTTCTCTAGGTACTTCTGGACTGTGTGTCTGGGGTCTTAGCTGCTTCTCAACCTATGAATCCACAGGTCCATCTTAGCCCCAGTACTCTGGCTTTCAGCAGTCTCCTGTCTCACCTCAGCAACACCTCCATATAGTACACAGTTCACAGTTCCTGCTGGCCCCTCTCAAGCGGCACCTCTGCTCACAGCATTGTACCTGCTGCTCTGAACTCTGTGGCATAGCAGCTGTGGGGCGGGGGGAGGCGTGGTGGAGCGGGGGGTAGCAGCGCGGAACAGGTGGGAGCTCTCTCTCTCTCCCTCTCCCCCCACTCCCCTCTGCAACCCCCCGAGTACTTTTCACCCGAGTAGTGAAGTACTCAAAAATCGCGGTGCTCGATTGCGAAATCGGCCTTACCGAGTACGTTCGCTCATCTCTAGAGATTAACATAGAATACCTGGTGACAATGGCACCTATCGAGGTTAAATATCAGGCAGTTAGTGCTCAGTCAGATCTTCTGGTTGATGTGATAGAAGCAGGAAAAATGGGTGAATATTATAATCTGAGAGAATGTGACAAGGACCAAATTATGAGGTATAGACAATTGGGTCAGAGCATCACCAAAATGACAGGTCTTGTGGGGTGTTCCTCGTTTGTAGTGGTTAGTACCTACCAAAAGCAATCCAACCAGTAAGCCTGGGATAGAGTCATTCATGGACACTCAAGGTTCACTGGTGTTAGTGAGGAGTGAAGAGAAAGCCTTCTGGACGATTCCACATAAGGGCTACTGCAGTACAAACTGCTGCTAAAGTTCCTGCTGCCTAGGAAGGCCGTGTAGACCGGTCAGAGGGCCCATGTTGACCCCTGTCTACCCCCAAAAGTGCCTACAAAGATCATATGAGCATCAGGATTGGACCATGGAGCAATGGAAGAAGTTGGTTTAATCTGAGGGATCACATTTTCTTATACATCATGTGAACGGATGCCCAAGCGCTGCCTGTGATTGGCTGAGTGCTGTGACCAATCACAGGCAGCACTCAGCTGTCATTTATCAATGGCTGAGTGCTGCCTGTGATTAGCTGAGCTCTCAGCCAATCAGATACAGCTCTTTCAACAGTCGGGAATTTTAAATCCCTGCCTGCTGAAAAAGATTCAGAGCAGTGCAGGGAGAAGACAGGATGGACGCGCCTGAGCCCTGGCAGATGAGGAGAGGTGAGTATATATATATATTTTTTATTTTTAACACATTCTAGTGATGATTTTCAGGGAAGAGCTTACATTTAAAGCCTTTCCTCGAAAATCCCTGCTGGGCCTGACGGCATACCATTGCTTTCAAAGGGACTACAGAAGTGCCGGTCTCATTAAAAAGCAATCGGTGAACATCGCGATCCTCTGCCACAGCTATGACAGGGGATTCTTTACTCCCCACAGGCAGTCCCCTTGTCACTGAACACTGTGACAGTGTTTTCACAGTGTTCAGCGACAAGGGGATTCTCCGCAGGGAATATTTACACGGTCCACGGACCTATGGTGCACGCATGTCCGATCTTTTACAGGTGCGCGTGTTTGCAAGCCTGTAAAACACAGACATGTGAACACACCATAGGAAACCAATGCTCCTAATAGACGTGTGGTTTTGTGCGCACATTAACACGCTCGTCTGAATCCACCCTTAGGTTGTATTTCCACAAACAAGTGTAATAGCGGAGAAATAGAAGTTTCTCAAACGGATATTACATTCTTAAACCCGCGATTTCTATGCGAGCGCAAGGCATTTTTTCCTAGAGACTGGCGTTGTGGTAACGTGATTTTACACTGGCATGAAAACCGCATGTTGTAACAATAGGAAAAAAATTTAAATCCCATCACAAGAGCACAAAATGTCCCTGCAAGTTTCATGTGAGTGTGATAACATTTTTAACTCGCCCATACCAAATAATGGGCGAGTACTCCCGCTGAAAACTAGAACATGCTTCAGCCTTTCTGTCTCTCAGCATCGCTGCGAGAAAAAATATGCCCTGTAAATTAACCCATTGGAAACAAAGTGTTAATACATCGCGTGTGTTCTGTGCGTCACGCAAGCAGACAGAACTCGTGCGATTGTCCTGCGCCTGTAAATAATCCCTAAATTGGCTAATGAAGAAAGCTGAGGGAAAAAGTACAAAAACACGACTCGTGAAAAATGGCAAATGATGGGCTGAAATTTAAACTGCTGATGCCATAAATACTTGTACTTTTCTGCAGACCATGAACTTTTGACAGACAGATGTTTGCCGTTGGTCACTGAGGGAGATATATTGTGTATAATTCTCAAATTATGCTCAGCCAAAATCTTTTTGGCCAACTTTATACCTCTATACGGATAACACAAGGTCTACCATTCACAGTAAGTAATGGTCACAGCTCACCTCCTCCCCCTCCCTTCAGAGGTCACAGAGCATGCCCACAACACAACTCCCACAGAAATCAATGAATATCTCCAGTCTGGTTTCCCAGAGTCCATGTGGCTGCTGTAAAGCATCTCTCTGAATGCTGCGGGCAGAGCAGAGTAGTAGTTGAAGTAAGACGGCTGCCGTATCATCATGTCCAGAAATACAAAAAAATTACCAGCAGAAAATAAAAAAAACTAATTTATAAAAAAGAAAGAAAAAGAATCAGAATGCATAAGAGTTTCAGGTTTTAATTAGTAAAGAAATAATTTTTTTAAGCGATACATTGCCTTTAACGAAAATATTTGCATTAAAGGGATATTCTCGGACTTTGTGTACTTTTGCTATTGATAAGCAACAGGTCATCAGCACATAATCAGCAAGGATTCCCACCAATCAGCTGATTCCTGATCACGTATTGAGGTCAGTCGTCAATAGAGAAAGTACACACCGCCCTGGAATACCCGTTTAGCTGTCTAGGAATTGCAGACTTTTTTTTTAACACAGTTCCTCCATTTTCACATCCTCAAAAATAATTGGACAAACTAAGAATTCTAAATACAGGATGTAGTCAAGAAGACGGAATCGGCGCTATATCTCAGGACTGGTGTCCTATATTGATATAACACTAGTGCACTTGAATAAGAAGGCATGGAAGCGCTACACCATGATGTGGTACCAACATGGATTTGTGGCCCCTGTAAGAGAGAGAAATACAGTTGCAAGTTAAAGAGTAGCAAGCAGAAATCCACTTTCTGCACCTCTTAACCCTTTCCAATCCACTGTCTGACGTCTGAAGACATTCTGATTTAAGGCTGTACAGCTCCGATGTCGAAGGATGTCCGGCAGGGTATTCTTACTGTATATTACTGGCCGCTCTGTTGTCGGGGGCCTCTCCAGGATGTCCCATACAGCAGATGGCAGAAAGAGAAAGCCCCCTAGAAAATCCTGAATACAAAATTGGATTGGAAAGGGTTAAGCTGGGGTCATACGAGGTGGGATTGCCACGGTCTTTCCGCACGGAGCTTCTGCATGCATTTTTAAACCTGAGACTATGCAGCCTTTCTGCTTTGGAAATCTCCCGGAATTTTCGTGCGGTCCTGCTGCTGACATTCCACGAGATTTCTGTCCCGTGGGAACCCAGCCTTAAAGTCCCGTAGGATAGTTGCTATGACTGAAGTAGGGAAGACGTACTTGAATGGCCTCCTTCTGCTGCGATAGGACAGATTATCCAGGAAGTCATCCACCATCATCAGGTTATTCAGGTACTAATCCGTGTTGCGAGTCCCTGGAATGAACACAGGTGCAACAAGGCGATCGCGCCAAATTCTAACCCATATATTCACACTAAAATTTGCATTGTTGGGTCATGCTCTTAGTAGTTATTTGCATCTGCACTGAATCGGCACATCGACGCTCACCAACCCGGTCCCACAATGATAGGGCAGCGCTGGACTGCACTATGGAACGGCTCCGTACATGTACTGTAGCAGAGGGAGGGCACTTCCAGTACACTTTCCTTACGTCAGTCATAGCAGTGGTCAAACGGGTCTTAGAGAGACGCAGGAAGTGGATTTCTTCTTCTCAGGTCTTCAACTTTGCAATTGGGTTTTACTCTCTCTCTTTCTCTCACAGGGGCCACAACACAAAATTGAAGTCTGTGTTCCGTACGCCATACCATGATGTAGCGCATCCCATTACTGAGACATAGCGCCGGATCGGTCTTTGACGAGTGCCATCCAATTAGTTAGGCAGCATTTGCCTAAATCTGACTCCATTTAGCCACAATCACATCACCAATTAACACCAGTGATCCAGTTCCACTGGCAGCTATTTTCAGGGCCGCTCTAACCATAAGGCAAATGGTGGATCTGCACCGGCCCCCTGCAGAGGCACCAGCTTCAATTGTATCCGCATCCACCAGACGGGGATAATTTGAATAGCATTGGGGAGCATAAAAAGTAATAAAACAAGATTATACTCACCTCGTGTATACCCGCCACTCCAGTCCTCGATCACTGCTCTTTTCCGAGCTCAGCAGTTATGCGTATGTCTAAGCATGTGATTGCTGTGGCCAATCACTGGTTTTAGTACCATTTGAAGCCAATGATTGGCCACAGTGGTCATGAGCATGTGGCCACTGGGGCCAATAGTAAGTGGAAAATGTGAGGGGGCCACACAGAGGAGTGGCAATGAAAGATAATGCACAGAATTGACCGTTTTACACCCATATGCTCATTCCATAACAGTGCCTCCACCATGTGTGTCAGACTATGTAGTATGCTTTGGATCATGAGCCCTTACTTTTCTTTTTCATGCTGTTCCTATCAGTCTGATACAAGTTAATCTTGGTCTGACTCATAATGAGGTTCATTGGGTTCCGTTTTGATGTTCGTAACGTTCATAGGGTCAATAGTGATACATTCTGCGCTATTCTTCCCATCAAATACGACGGAATCTGTGACTGAAGCTCCAGGTTCCGAGACAGATTTGACCTCAGCTTTACACTCATGAAGACGCCTCTTGATTGTAGACTTTGACAATGATACGCCCACTTCTTCTAGGGTGTCTTTGACTTGGCTAGATGTTGTGAAGGGGTTTTCCTTCACCAAGGAAAGTATCCTACAATCATCCACTTTACTTGTCTTCCGCGGTCTCCCAGTCCTTCTGGTGTTGCTGAGCTGGCCCGTGCTTTCCTTCTTTTTAACAATGTACCAAATGGTAGATTTGGCCACATCTAAAGTTTCTGCGATCTCTCGGATGGACTTATTTTGTTTTTTCAGCCTAATGATGGCCTCCTTTACTGGCATGGACACCTCTCTGGACGGCATATTGAGAGTTCCCATAAACAGTGACCAAATAAAACCGAATCAAGGCCTGACCTTTCATCTCCTTAATTAGTCATGAAATAATGAGGAAACGGGCCATTCTGGACCATGAAACAGCTTCTCAGTCAACTGTTCAATGACGTTTGAGTCTGTGAAAATAGAAGGACCGTGTAAAACATTGATGTAATTCCTAAATATTAATGCAATATACTTGTAAATCCCTTCAATTAACCCCTTGAGTGGCGGGTTTCCTACCACCCTGTCATGCCCACCAGGGCAGGTTTTTTAAAATGGTCAAATCATTGAATTTCAACTAATTTTGCAGTTGCGTCTCAAGAGCCATAACCTTTTCATTTTTCCATTGACATGGCCATATAAGGGCTTGTTTTTTGCGGGACAAGTTGTGATTTTTTAAACAGGAGGGAGGAAAAAAAGAAATGGGGAAAAAAGAAAAAAAGGGGCCATGTCATTAAGGGGTTAAATAATGTATTAACTTCCTTCTCTGGGTCATTACGACGCATGGATACCACATGTGTGATTGTATTTTTGATTTTTACAAAGTAAAGGTAGACAAGTGTTTTTATAATTTTTTTTTATAATTTTTTTTCTTTTTGTCCCTTTAGGGGACTTCCACAGGGACCCATCAGGACCCCTAATCACATTCTGGGGGTCCGATGGTCACAGCCCTTTACATGCTGCAGTCACAGCCCTTTACATGCTGCAGTCACAGACTGCAGCATGTAAAGGGTTAACACAGCAGAGATCGGAGGTTTTCTCTGATCTCTGCTGTAAGAGCTAGTACCTAGCTGTCCTCTGACAGCCAAGCACCAAGCTCTCCCTGCCACAGAGACCATCGGCTTGCTTCTGACAAGCCGATTGTCTCTATGGCAACCTGTAAACAAAGCAGGAGGTTGCCGGCAGATCGGCAATATCTTCTGCTGGTTTTTCAAAGCCCTTGCACTGCTCTGTGTGGGTCTGTGCAGGCAGAGCACAATGTCACAGCTTGTAGCATTGTGCTCTGTAGCTCCCATAGTGATACATAGCCCGGAAATCTTCCGGGCTATGTCGCTATGAGCAGTGGAGCTCGGCCCCGGAAATTTTCCGGGCGTGCCACTCAAGGGGTTAAAGCTGAGGGTTGGGTCAGCAAATCAAACAGCCGGTCCTGCTCTCAACACCTCCGGCGATCAGTTGATTTTGCCGGAGGGAAGTTGTACCCAGGCACACATAGCTCCTGCAGCAGGGAAAATATAGTATTAGAGAACAGCCATTCACATGAATGGCCATCCTGTAATACCAGGCTGGCAGAAGGTCTACAAGAGCCATTCTTACTGAGCAGTTCTCCATTCCAGGCCATACAGAGGAATCCCGAGTGGGGGATCCCACTCTGACAGTCACATGCTCTAATATGCCCTAATACAATGCAATTTCACATCCTACATTAAAATCAGTACACATTAACATATACTTTAACATGGGAGTCTATGGGCACTTTTTTCTCATGCCTGTTTAACATTTCACACCTCTTCATTCCCTATTACACTGTGAATATTAACAAAAAAAAAATCTAAAATCTTGCAGTTTTCACTTTGGCTATTAAGCGTAACAAGAAGTTGAGATGTCCTGTTCTGTACAGCAGCCTTATGGACCATAGACCCAATAGACAGGAGGAGGTTCCATTGGCCTTTATGAAAGAGGGTTGCGGGCATGCTCTGTGACCTGTGCAGGGAGGCGGAGGAGGTGAGCTGTGATTATCACCTATTGTGAATTGTGGAGCCTGTCTTATCCATATATAGGTGTTACTTTTCATTTATAATCTTGCCTATGATGATAATGAGATGACTGCTCAATAGTGATCTCTACAGGACAGGAAGTGTTAGGCTTTTTATTAGAGAAAACTGCAAGATTTCAACATTTTTTTTTAAAGATAGAATGTGACGACGAACATTTAAGAAAAATTTCTAAAAACATGTTTTAACATAACATGATTTATACAATTGGTAATTTTCTGATGACACGTCTGTATGTACCCCTTTCTCTCGCTCTCTACATGTAAGTATGGTACAGTATAATATATATATACACATATACACACACACACAGTGTAGCTTCCTCTTTGTCCAGACATGAATGTACAGACGTAGTAGACCCTAAAGTGGTAGTCCCTTGAACGGTATGCTACAGGCTGCTGCAGCCAATGACAGTGCTCAGAGATTGAGTGCTGAGCGCTTTTTTACTGGCTGCAGCAGTTTTTCCTCTGCTAAAGCAGTAAAAAAAAAAATCTATATAAAAACTTGGTATCCCAGTAATTGTGCTGATCCAAATAAGAAAATTATCATTTAATTTTTACCGAATGGTCATAGGCCGGTCACTAAGGGGTTAACTTGACACTTAACCGTTAAATGCACAGTTGAAGCAAACTTTAAATTGATATTATATCAAGCGCTATATGGGGCCGTCCGTCTTCAGTTGCCGGAAGGAGCCGAAAACGGCCGATGGAGCAGGAGCGCTCCAAAGTGAAAGCGCAGCAAAAGCCATTGAAAGTCAAGTTAGAGTTTGCTGCTAGTGTAGCTTTCACACGTTAACGTTTGCCCAATCTGTAGGTATGTATACAGTAGAGGGGCAGTAGAGCCGCCTGTGCTCTGCATTCATGTATTCCTCCAGCAGGGCCCACTCGTCACATGATTCAGAGGGGATCCTTCTCTACGAAGCTGAATGCAGCCCAAGTTTTGCAGAACGCGCTGCAGTTTGTACGCTGCATATCGGCATGCAGCCTGCGGTAATGGCCAGTATGTGCATACATCTCTGCATCCCTTATAGGAAGGCCCAGCATGTATTCCAGACAGACAGACTTACTATTTGTGTATAGTGCACAGCCGGGCGGATGCTGCTGTTCTGCTGGAAGATGGCTGCTGCACCCTTCCTCTTCCTCTCTCTTGTCACTGCCCACTCCTCTCTTGGCTCCAGCAGGGAAGGGGTGGGTCAGAGCGTGTGAGCACACAGGACGGCAGAGCAAGCATGTACATCAGTGGAAGGGGATCAGTCTATGGGAGCAGGAAAGAGGATATCTGGGATGAACGGATCAGTCTAACCAAACTGTGCCGAATGGATCGATTGCCCATAATGGTGTCCGTTCGGTTTCTGCACCCGTCCGGCATTTACTGGATGAAAAAGTCCTGATGCGTGACTTTTTCTTCCAGCACTTCCTGCCAGATCTGCGCCGGCCGCATATTTGTAGTTTACGCTTAGGTTAAGCAGCGCTGCTGATTAGAGCCACCTGATTGGCTCTTCGGCACCACGTGACTACACGGCGTGCACGCGGATTGCCTTCAGCAGCCATGCACTACACAATACACTTAAGCAGCACGGGGTTAGGGTTTAGGGTTAGGTGTAGGGTTACTTTTAGTGTTTACGGTTAGGTTTAGGGTTAGGGTTAGGTGTAGGGTTAGTTTTAGTGTTTACGGTTAGGTTTAGGGTTAGGGTTAGGTGTAGGGTTACTTTTAGTGTTTACGGTTAGGTTTAGGGTTAGGGTTAGGTGTAGGGTTAGTTTTAGTGTTTACGGTTAGTGTTTAGTGTTTAGGGTTAGGTTTAGGGTTGGGGTTAGGGTTAGGTTTAGGTAATCCTAACCCTAAACCTAACCCCGTGCTGCTTAAGTGTAGTGTGTAGCGCACGTCTGCTGAAGGCAATGCGCGTGCACGCTGTGTAGTCACGTGGTGCCGAAGAGCCAATCAGGTGGCTCTAATCAGCAGCGCTGCTTAACCTAAGCGTAAACTACAAATATGCGCGCCGGCCGGCTTCACACGAGCGTGACGGGCTCCCGTCACGGCGCCCCCCAGAGACCCCATACTTACCAGCGGAAGATAGCGTGAAGACGCTTCCCCGCCCACCGCCGTCGCGTCATGTGACACGCCCACCGCGTCACATGACGCGGCGGCGGTAGGCGGGGAAGCGTTTTCACGCTATCTTCCACTCGTTACAGCGGGAGATAGCGTGAACGCGCGTACACCCGCGGCAAATAGAGCATGCTGCGGGTGAGGACGGGAGATTTCACGGTGCGAAATTCCGCGGTGGAATTACGCACCGTGAGCATTGTGCTATTAGGTTCAATAGAACCTAATAGCAGGGGGCAACGCAGCGGATTTTTGCCGCGAATTTACGCGGTGTAAATCCGTTCGTGGGAAGGAGGCCGAAGGCTGTGAACGGAGCCTCCGACGCAGATGTGAGTAGAGCCAGGTGGCGTTTCAAATCCGCAGGATGTCAATTTACGCTGCAGTTATTAAGTGCACATTTAATCTACTCAAATGGGGCGAAATCTGCGTCAAAATCTACCCCAAATCCGTAACATGTGGATGTAGCCTAAGGCCGGCTTCACACGAGCGTGACGGGCTCCGCTGCGAAATATTCCGCAGTGAAGCCCGTCACGGCGCCCCCCAGAGACCCCATACTTATCAGCGGAAGATAGCGTGAAGACGCTTCCCCGCCCACCGCGTCACATGACGCGGCCAGCCGTGTCACGTGACGCGCCGGCCGCGTCATATGACACGCGGCGGTAGGCGGGGAAGCGTTTTTTCACGCTATCTTCCGCTGGTTGCAGCGGGAGATAGTGTGAACGGACGGCTTCCATTGACTGCAATGGAAGCCGTCAGCGCGTACACCCGCGGCAAATAGAACATGCCGCGGGTGAGGACGGGAGATTTCACGGTGCGGAATTCCGGGGTGGAATTCCGCACCGTGAGCATTGTGCTATTAGGTTCAATAGAACCTAATAGCAGGGGGCAACGCAGCGGATTTTTGCCGCGGATTTACGCGGCGTAAATCCGTTCGTGGGAAGGAGGCCTTAGGCCTCATGTCCACGGGGAAAATCAGGCCCGCTACGGATTCTACATGTAGAATCCGTAGCGGGTCCCTCCTGCCCCGCGGACATGAGCGCTGAAAATAGGAATTTAAAAGAATTTACCCATCCGAAGCGGTTCGGGAAAGTCTTCTCTTCCTCACGGCCGGATCTTCTTTTTCGGCCGGCGGATGAATTCGTCACGGCTGCGGCACGTCGCCGACGTGCCGCGCGCATGCGCCGGGCACATCCGCCGAGCCGAAGCAAGAAAGATGCGGCCATGAGGAAGAGAAGACCTTTCCGGCCCGCTCCGGATGGGTAAATTCTTTTACATTCCTATGTTAGGTCTCCCGTGGATCCGGACGGCTTCCATAGGCTTCAATAGAAGCCCGCGGGAGACCCGCATGAAAATGGAGCATGGTCCAGATTTTTTCATGCTCCATTTTTTTTTAAATCCCTTTTATTGACCATCCGCGGGTATTTATCTACCCGCGGGTGGTCAATGCATCCCTATGGGGTGCGGATCCGCGGGCAGGAGAAGAGTTAAAATCCGCTGCGGATTTTAATTCTTCTTTTGCCCGTGGACATGAGGCCTTAAGGATTCATCTCTAGATTCACAGACGCTCACGCTTTATTCCCGGAACAGTAGAACAGAATCCCTGCCCGAACAAATGCGTCAGACAGCGGCACACCGGTCCCACGGACGATTACGGGGCGATTACGGGGCACGTCCGGCGCTGGTTATGCCCTTCGGACGACATAGGACAGCAATTTGTTCGTAGCTGGGACTAATAGAGAGCAGATGGAGCAGACAGCTGTTAGTTCTCGTCTTCACCATATACATGTTTTCATATCAATTCCCCATCGTCCTCTGAACAAGCAGCACTTGTCCACCATGATGACTGCCAGCGGGCACGGCTAACACCTGGAAGTGACTGCAGCACAAAGACTACCATAGTCACAGTGGGGTATGGAGGGGCACTCACTCATAAGGGGCTGTTGGCACATGGAATGACATTTATTTTTAGCCTCTTGCCTCTAGCTACATGTTAGCCTTCATGTTACAATTAATACAAGATAGTGGTAAACAAAACAAAAATCCATATTTACACAGTGATATTTACAAAAATATTTGTTCAGGGTCACTCCCATCATATTTTAGGATGAATTCCTGTTCTCGGCTGTTTCAATTGCGTCTGGGCACACAAAATCAAATATCTTTACCAAATAATACAGATTACTATAAAACTGCCTCCTATGTACAAGACTATAACTGCTATAATAGTGCCCCTATGTACAAGAATATAACTACTATAATACTGCCCCCTATGTACAAGAATATAACTACTATAATACTGTCCCTATGTACAAGAATATAACTACTATAATACTGCCCCCTATGTACAAGAATATAACTACTATAATACTGTCCCTATGTACAAGAATATAACTACTATAATACTGCCCCCCTATGTACAAAAATATAACTACTATAATACTGCCTCCTATGTACAAGAATATAACTACTATAATACTGCCCCCTATGTACAAGAATATAACTACTATAATACTGCCCCCTATGTACAACAATATAACTACTATAATACTGCCCCCTATGTACAACAATATAACTACTATAAAACTGCCTCCTATGTACAAGACTATAACTGCTATAATACTGCCCCCTATGTACAAGACTATAACTGCTATAATACTGCCCCCTATGTACAAGACTATAACTGCTATAATACTGCCCCTATGTACAAGACTATAACTGCTATAATACTGCCCCTATGTACAAGAATATAACAACTATAATACTGCCCCTATGTACAAGACTATAACTACTATAATACTGCTCCTATGTACAAGAATAGAACTACTATAATACTGCCCCCTATGTACAAGGCTATAACTACTATAATACTGCTCCCTATATACAAGACTATAACTACTATAATACTGCTCCCTATATACAAGACTATAACTGCTATAATACTGCCTCCTATGTACAAGAATATAACTACTATAATACTGCCCCCTATGTACAAGAATATTACTACTATAATACTGCTCCTATGTACAAGAATATAACTACTATAATACCGCTCCTATGTACAAGAATATAACTACTATAATACTGCTCCTATGTACAAGAATAGAACTACTATAATACTGCCCCCTATGTACAAGGCTATAACTACTATAATACTGCTCCCTATATACAAGACTATAACTACTATAATACTGCTCCCTATATACAAGACTATAACTACTATAATACTGCTCCCTATATACAAGACTATAACTACTATAATACTGCTCCCTATATACAAGACTATAACTACTATAATACTGCTCCCTATATACAAGACTATAACTACTATAATACTGCCTCCTATGTACAAGACTATAACTACTATAATACTGCCTCCTATGTACAAGACTATAACTGCTATAATACTGCCCCCTATGTACAAGAATATAACTACTATAATACTGCCCCCTATGTACAAGAATATTACTACTATAATACTGCTCCTATGTACAAGAATATAACTACTATAATACTGCCCCCTATGTACAAGGCTATAACTACTATAATACTGCTCCCTATATACAAGACTATAACTACTATAATACTGCTCCCTATATACAAGACTATAACTACTATAATACTGCCCCCTATGTACAAGAACATAACTACTAAAATACTGCCTCCTATTTACAAGAGTATAACTACTATAATACTGCCCCTATGTACAAGAATATAACTACTATAACACTGCCCCCTATGTACAAGAATATAACTATTACAATACTGCCCCCTATGTACGAGAATATAACTACTATAATACTGCCCCCTATGTACGAGAATATAACTACTATAATACTGCCTCCCATGTACAAGAATATAACTACTATAATACTGCCTCCTATGTATAAGACTATAACTACTATAATACTGCCCCTATGTATAAGACTATAACTACTATAATACTGCCCCTTATGTACAAGAATATAACTACTATAATACTGCTTCTATGTACAAGAATATAACTACTATAATACTGCCCCCTATGTACAAGAATATAACTACTATAATACTGCCCCCTATGTACAAGAATATAACTACTATAATACTGCCCCCTATATACAAGAATATAACTACTATATTACTGCTCCCTATGTATAAGAATATAACTACTATAATACTGCTCCTATGTACAATAATATAACTACTATAATACTGCTCCTATGTACAAGAATATAACTACTATAATACTGCCCCCTATGTACAAGAATATAACTACTATAATACTGCCCCTATGTATAAGACTATAACTACTATAATACTGCCCCCTATGTACAAGGCTATAACTACTATAATACTGCTCCCTATATACAAGACTATAACTACTATAATACTGCCCCCTATGTATAAGAATATAACTACTGTAATACTGCCCCCTATGTACAAGAATATAACTACTATAATACTGCCTCCTATGTACAAGAATATAACTACTATAATACTGCTCCTATGTACAAGAATATAACTACTATAATACTGCCCCCTATGTACAAGAATAGAACTACTATAATACTGCTCCTATGTACAAGAATATAACTACTATAATACTGCCCCCTATGTACAAGAATAGAACTACTATAATACTGCTCCTATGTACAAGAATATAACTACTATAATACTGCCCCCTATGTACAAGAATAGAACTACTATAATACTGCTCCTATGTACAAGAATATAACTACTATAATACTGCCCCCTATGTACAAAAATATAACTACTATTATACTGCTTATGGATAATAGTAGGCCTGTGGTGTCAGTCACCTCTTGTTGCCGGTCCTGGAAGTTCCCCTATACAATGTATGGACATAAATGAGACAGAAGATTTTGGTTAAGTTTAATTTTTATTACAAAAATATATCAGAAAAGTCTGAAAAATCTCCAGTGGTTCCATCCATTTCCTACAAGTAAAGCTCTTCACCATAGACAATGTGTAGACAGTCTGTGCCTCTTCATTCTTCAGTGGAGACATGTATTAAAACACAGACCAAATAGAACCCCCCACCACATTACACCCCCCCCCCCCCCAGATCTGAACTGTGCTTGTACTGACCACACAACATTGTAGTGATTAGTGGTTGGCTTGTGAGCCCCGACGAGCAGAATTACACAATCATGAGTAAATGGAGACATTGTGAGAATGGAAGAGCCAGGAGCAGGAACTGAGCTCCCGCCCCCTCTCCGCCCCTCTGCACTATTTTCAACGAAAGGAGGCGGGACGGGGGCAGGGCTAAGTTCTGAGAATTAGCCCCGCCCTCACCCCACCTCTCCCCATTGCAAATAGTGCAGAGGGGCGGAGAGGAGGCAGAGAGGGGGCGGGAGCTCAGTTCCTGCTCCTGGCTCTTCCATCCTTCTCCCCCCCTGCAGAGAGAGACAACGTATATCGGCTCGGCGTGAAAACCGAGCCGATATACGTTCGTGTGAATGCACCCTTAGAGCTGGGCTGTGTGGCAACTTTTGCCTTGTGACTCCCGTTAAATTTGGTTTAGTAAATTACTTCCATGTGTCTCAAATGTAATCACTGGGCAATAAGCGCGATACCAGCCCGAGTCTCTTGGCCAGATATCACGCTCACCCAAGTGAATAAGCCCTCACTCTCAGGAAGATATCAAATAAAACATGCAGATGCATGCAAATTTGCTGTAGAGACCAAGATTCTCGCCCCATCCTCCGATCTAATGACGGCTACAATATTTTGGGGGTTTCCAGTCTGAAGAGGGCCCAAATAATATCTGTGGAGAGGAGATTGATCTTCCTGTTATTATAATACAGTATTTCTGGATTGCGCCCTCAGGCAACTTTAAAGCCACCACAAGTACAATTATACACTAATTTAATTAAATCCTTCTATCTACAGGCAGCTTTCCTGGGTTTACAGGGCTCCTCCCTACTACATGCCGTATACTAGTATAAATAACATGAACCGCACCGGTCCCACTTACACCAACAACTTTTGCGCTTTGGGTGGAGAGAAATATATAAAAAGTTCCTCATACAGCAAGTCTTCTAACATACATAAATAAGCGGTCTATTTCCCTTTATAACGCCCCTATAAAAATACACGGAGGGTCTTTCTATGGAGTCTTCCCATATAAGACGTACATCACTGATCTATGCCTGAGAAGCCTGAGCAGTCATGGGGCTCGTTCACACCAGCGTTACAGTGTTCAGGCGGTCAACTTTATCTGAGAAGCTGAATCCAGCCCATACCAGACTGAACAGCTCCTACCAGACCCCCCTGACATTTTCCAGGATGCACCAGTACCGCATGCCGCACGCCGCACTATGTCATCCTGGATTTTAACAGAAATTTTCCAGTCCCAATTTTCCAAACCCCTGCTTGCTGTCAGTGACTTTGCACATTCTTGCTGAGATACCGAGGCTGAAAACCTGTCCTGAAATTGTACCAGTCACACAGCTGAAGGTCCGCTACCTTGTATAAGGCCTGTGTCACATTAGTATAAGCGTTTTGCGCACGCATGAGCAGCAGTTTTGCAGAATGAACGATGCTTTTTTGCGTGCGCATAGGCTTTTTTACCGTTCTTTTAATGCGCGAGGCAAAAAAAAAAAAAAGATGCACCGAACGAGACGGCCAATTTGTCTAATAACTCCCACGGGAGTTTTTTTCCTGCTCAATCCCGTATCTCCGGGCATATTTTGCACACATTTGCGCATCCCCATTGACTTCTTTAGGAATTTTTTGTACGCCAATGGCCGTGACCATAAAGCATGCTGGGTTATTTTACGTGACCAAAATGCGAAGGAAAAAGCCGTGTACGAACCCACTGAAGTCAACGGGTTCTGATCTCTGCGTGCGCGAGTACACGTGACGCCGGCCTTAGTGTGGGCAATGATCTTTGACTGAAGCATGGCGGCGGGACTTCAGGGTGATGGTTCTCATCTATACACATTGCGGTAGGTCAGGTAACACGCATGGAAACCATGCTTCGCCTGTACCTGCCGCAATCCACCACGTGCAGCAGCCAGATGTGCGGCCACAACATGTGGACCCCCCATGGAGTCCAGCAATTTAGCTGTGCGGGTAGGATTATACAGGGTCGGCCATGGAAAGGTAAGCCGGCACCACACTCTGAGGCAAGCTGTCTGAGAGGAAATCTGCCTTGGTTGTCCATAGCAGCCAATCATAGCGCAGCTTTCATTTCCTAGCCTGCTGAGGTAAACTAAAACCCTTTTTCTATTCCCACGCAGCACGTTTTTGGTTTTGTTCACACGGGGAGTTTTTTCGCCATAATATTGTGGTAAAATTTCCAAAATTTTACCCGGTGCCAAGGTGAAATTCGCAATGGAAATCCCCAACATAAATGGTCATGCTGCCGATTTAACATTCGGACGCGTCAGTTCCCAGCTTGCTGCGACACTGCGGATTTTCTGTCCTCATAGCTGGGTGGAAAATCCTCAGTGCGGTTCGTGGGAATATAACACTTAGGTTTTCTAACAAGCGAGTGCGAGATCGGTCCGAGAAACTTGGACGGAAATCTCACCCTTAGGCCGGCTTCACACGGCCACATGCATGCTGGCACACGCCTGAGCACTGCGTATTTACGGAATGAACGACGCTTTTTACGCGAGGCCGCTGGCGTGTTTTCTGTACTTTTTGCACCCGTAAGCCAGGTTCATTTGCGCACGGCAAACAAAGGCACCGATCGAAATGGCTAATGTGTTCTTTTGCCGGCAGAATTCGCAGTCTTTCGCGCATTTCCTTGCGTATTGCGCATCTATTAACTTGTATGGGGACCTTCGGTGCGCAAATACGTAAAAAAACAGAACATTTTTTTTGTGACTGAAATGCGCGCGGAATACGGAAATGTGAATGAACCCATGGAAAACCATGCGTTCTATTCTCCGTGTATTGTGCACGCAAATACGCCCGCGTAAAACTGGTTTAACCCACGATTTCTCAGCAAGGTTTTTTTTTGTCTGCAAGTAAAGCGCATCGCAGGACAACACGGAATTGAAATCCTTGATCACGGATTTACAGAAAAACCTGCGTCCCATTCAAGTGGATTTTGTGGAACTGACGCACATTTGGTGCAGATCCCACGCTGAATCCATGAAGTTCCGCTGTGTGAACACGGCTTAACCGGACAGCAAGGAAACGCTGTAGAAGTTCTGCACTGTTAGACTTTCTGCGGATTAAAGGGACGGTACAGAATAGGGCAGATGGATTATCGGATCAGTAGGTACAGTCCGCATCCCCCATACTTTATACAGAAATATAACTCTAGATAGAAAAGCTTGAGCTCACTATATATTATTAAGAACAGTCTATATAAAACACAGCAGACGGAAGAAAATACAACAGATTAGTGCAATTCCAGGATCTCCTACATGTAATAGAGGACATTATTACCTCCGCGGACTCGTCAGCGCTAGAGATCCCCTACATGGGAAGGCTGGTGATGATCAGCCGGTAGCCAAAAGGTGACCCAACATGCCTATTAATCCTCATATACGCTACACAAAGTGCTATGTGCTAAGGCTCTCCAGCTGTGCTCAAACTACACTACGAGACACTACAAGTACCATCCTGCCCCTTTATCTTGGGCTTACAAATTCATAACAGTTTAAAATGGAGGGTATGAGGTAAAAGAAAGACAAAGAAAGATTAAAAAAAAAAAGTTCTGCATTTTCCCAGAAATAGCACCACTCTTGTCCGCAGGCCATGTTTGGTATTGCATACGTGGATAAGAGTGCGAATTCTGGGGAAAAGGAACTGCAGTTGTATAAAAGGTGCTGCACACATGCTATATCTACACCGAGTACAGATACGGGTGTGTGTGTGTGAGGGGGGGGGGGGGGTCATTTTACTGCTGATTGGTGGTCTGCACAGACCTGGTGCAAACCAGTAATTAGCATAAAACAATGCATGTGTGCCTGCACTGTATGTAGGCAACCAAATAGAACATAAGGGACAAGGGAGGTTAGAAAAACACAACTAGTTACTTCCAAAAGCAGCGCTGTCTACAGGTTGGGTGTGGTATAGCAGCTCTCCTTCATTTACTTAAGTGGAGCTGAGCTGCAGTACCAGACACAACCTATGGGCAGGTGCGGCGCCGTTTCCAGAAGAAAGTAGCCATGTTTTGCTAATAGACAATGTCATATGTAATAAAACATGTGCTGTCTGTTGTAATGGCAGCAGAGCATGCTGGGAGTTGTAATCATTCAAAATTCTCCCGTACAAAAACTGCTTCTAGAACGTCAGACATCACTGGTCACAGGTAAAGGGGCAGAAATCTGCTGTTCTCCTAGTGCAAAGAGCCGGAGCACACAACTATTGGATGGCTCCAGCTCTCCACCTGGCCTCCAGCCTATGGCAGACTACAAATCTCAGCATGTCCTGTGGCTGACAATGCTTTCTGGGAGCTACAGCTTTGCATCAGGTTGGAAACGATGGACCAGGTCAGAGATGTAACTTATAGCTGCTGAGCCCCAATGCAAAATCAACAACAGGCCCCCCATTTACAGTACTGGTGTCTTCATATAGGGAAGAGACACCTTATGGGCCCCCTGAGGCTCCAGGTGGTACTGCACCCTCTGCACCTACACAATAGGAGATCAGGCTTACAGGAAGTGAGGGAAAGCGGGGAAAGTTTTCCTGTACTTTGTGCAATTAGTCAGTGGATGCAAACCAGCTAGTTAGTGGATGCAAACCAGCTAGTTAGTGGATGCAATTTAGAAAAGGCACTTCATAAATAAAAAGCGTGAGTATTGCAGTCCAGATACAGTGCACGCCCGCAGAGCCTGGACACAGAACTTCATAGGATTAGGACAAGGATCACACAATGGGGCAGATTTACTATCGAAAATGTGCTAGAATTCTGTCTTCCATGTTTTGTGCGCATTTTTAATCTTTTTTCAGACTTTTTTTTGCCATTTCTTACAAGGAGGCATGGTTTCATGGGAAGGGGTGCGGTCTTGCAGGAAAAAGTGGGTTGGACTAAATGCAAACTTGTGCAGAAAACGCGTGTAAAAATTTGGTGTGAAAAATGAGCCAACGAATAGGTGGTATGAAACTAGACTGGACAGTCTGAAATGATTGATCATCCAGCAGTCACTGTGATACATCCGCAGCATTTCAGAATGTCTAGTCCAAGTTTGCACTGTGACAGACAGAATTAGTAAATCTGCCCCACAGTAAGAAAAGGGGGTCATCTGCTGTACACAACTATGTGCACATCACAGGAGCCCCCCGTGTACTTGCAGCAACTACAGGACCCGACTCAGGTGTGCATTACAGGCTATAGATTTCTACGGGTGCTTCATTTCCCCTGCAGTGATTCTGCCATAATTGGCAGGTGATCACTGAAGCCTGCGATTGGCTGAGCGGCCACATGTACAATGCATGGCACGTGACCAGTTTATCCTCTGGGATCGGAGCAGTGAGGACTAGGGCTTCTGCAAAGAAGCAGGGATCTAGAAAAGAGGCGAGAAAATCTGATTTTTCAATTTTTAACGATTCCATAGATTTTTTTCTCTTAACGCTCCCCAAAAACCCCTTTAATTCAGGTGCAGCGCCACCACAGGAAAAATGAAGCATTACACCGTTGATTGACAGCAACGAGTGGTAGATGTTATGTACAGATATGCTGGGTCCTTTTGGGTTTTGGACATTGGGCCAAAAAAATTACAACTCCTCTATTACCCATAGGGTTTGTCATGGCTTGTTCCATGGGCATCTACTTAAAGGGGTATTCCCGTCTTCAACATTTACGACACATCCAATTCTCCTTTTACTTCTATGGGAAAAGCAGGTATAAATCGGCCAATAGTGGTCAGAGGACCCTCGTTCTCCCAATAGGTGATGTGGTAGGAACCTCATCTATCAACTACTTATGGCATAGATGGGAAAGCCCCTTTAACTAGAAGATCTAGTAAACCCAGGAGTGGTTTGTATTTGGTGTTTTGCCTTATTGTACCTTTATGATTTCGGGGGGATTTGGTTTTTAAATTTTAATTAAATCCGCCTAATGCCCCTATTATTTTGGCAGAGAAGCTTATTGCAGCCGGTAGAATCAGGTTTCACATAGAAGAACATTTGAGGGGTTAAATCAGCAGTACCACGTTTACTCCTGACTAACGACCTTTAGCCGATTAAAGGATCGTCATCATCCTGGAACTGCAGCCGTGTGAACTGGCGAGGGGAGGGCACCTTCTTCTTCAGCATCAATATCACACAGGTTATAGTGGTGAGTGCCAGGATGCCGCCCACGACGATGCCAATGGCTTCTGGGAGGTGGACGCACCACTGGTCCACTAACAAGCACTTGGTGTTGGACAGGGTGCCGTTATTAGGTTCTGCCTTTAACCCGAGGATGTGGCACATCATGGGATAGATGTCTACGCTGTTTATTGTGCCCATCTTGAAGTTCTTGTGGAAGGCAGGTCCGTGGGCCGCCAGGAAAGGATGCATGCTGTGCAGAGCGTTGTCGTAGCCATGATCGCCCCCTGTAGGAGAAAAAAAATATAGTCATGAGGACCTCCAATCACACTTTAAATAGGACCTTTCACCCCCACCTCCCCCCGTTTTTGTACATATTCCACATCAAATGATTCTAGAGCATCTTTTCTCAGGCATGTTTTGTAGGATCGCATAAGGGATGGATCAATGTGATACTGCAGGCCGGGCGCAACACGTCACTTTGCTCATGTGACACATGCCACATAAGTATGACTATGTTGTGAAGCTGCTGTATGCAGACCGCATGGAGACTGTTAGCTCACCTGTATATTGGTTTTGGCGTCTGAATGAAATGGGTTTTCCAGGACTGCAAAAAAAAATTTCATTGGCAAGAAATGGGTTAAAATAAAAAAATAACCCACACTCCCCTTCATAATCGGCCACCCAGTTCCGGATGCTCTGATTCCTGAAGAAGCTGCAGTGGTCATGAGCCTTCACTGTACATGTGACCGCTCACCAATCACAAGCATCAGCGGTCACATATCGTTCATACCCGAAACAGTGCAGAGGCTTGTGATTGGCTGAGCAGTCAACGAATGACACGAGTGCGGCAGCTTCTTCAGGGATTGGTGCTGTGGGACTCCTGCGCTGAGTCAGAGGCCGTTTAAAAGAGGCGAGCTGGCTTATTCCTTTACTGTAACCCAATTTTTTTTTTTAATTCAGTTTTGAAAAATCCTTTAAATTTTTGGAATTTTACTACTTCTTTATCACTTATTTGGGGGTAAATTATGCAGCATGTGACATACTGTATACAAAGGGAGTGACGCATGCCCCCTTAAAGGCCATTCAGAATTCTTGCTCATACGGATGACCCGTCACCTGGCCACTAGCGGCACACTGATCCACAATCTCAGCCCTCTGGTAACGTGCCATCTTTATAGAGTATAAGTTAGGGTCCAACAATGGCGTCTCTAGCGGACAGGAGGCTCCTGTCCTGAAGAAGTCCGCAAACTACTGACTTAAGCCTGGGTCCGCCATCTTTTCCCTTCCCCAATTGCAGCTCATGCATTACACTACGTAGCAGGAGGGGACAAGAGACCTAGGCTGTGGAGCTGACTTTCTAGCCATCATGGCGACTGTGATCAACCCCCCCCCCCCCCCTCAGACGGACCTGAAGACTGTGTGCAGTTCATCACATAAACTACTACAATGTCATCATTACAGAAGTGTCCACGCGACAACTGCCAACAAGCGCTAACGTCTTACGCTGCACTTTGGTCGACGCATTCTGCACGATAGTCCAGCCCTCGTCCGCCACCAGGATTATGGGCTGGATGCGGCTGTTGTGCTTGTAGTGGTAGCGATCGGGGATGTCTTCTTTAAGGTAGACGGTCATGTGATCGCTGCAGTTTTTCAGCAGGCTGTAAACTAAGTTTTTATCTAGAAATAAGAGAAAAAAATTATTAGTGGTCTTAACCAACTGTAATCTGTAGATAAAGCTATAGCGCAGATGTAGCAGAGCTGAATGTGTCATTTAAAGGCGTTGTGCTTTTTCGTCCATAGCCAATTAATGGATATCCTATTAATCAGATGTTACCCTTGCCGGTACCACCCAGTGTCTTTAAAAGGGGCAAAGATAATACATTAGGTCTATCTGCAGTTGATGTCCTGAATGACCGACTCAGCTCTACTATACCTGACAAACGCATTTGTACTTATAGGATTTCAATCCAGCTTTATACTCAGGAACGGAGTTTGAAGATGTCCAAAGTTTATTGTAGACTTTCTTTAAAAGGGGTTATCCAGGCACCAAAAACGGTTACCTGAGCCAGTGTTGCCGATACCGCCATTTCCGGCCCAACCTTGACACGGGTCACAGATTGCGAGCCATCTTCCATCTTCTGAGCGTTTAGTCACGCCTTCGCAGGGTTCGGCTGTCACAGACACCTGGAAGGAGGTGGAACACTGGCAATATGTGACTGGTGTCAGGATCAGACGGAAGGGGCAATGCCAATACTCCTGGGTGGTGGACATATTTTTGCTGACAAAGGGGTTTTCCAACTAATAAAAAAAAAAATAGTCCAGGGGGCAGGAAAGGGTTAAAAACAAACACGTCATGTTCACCCCAATGATGCCCACTGCTCAGCCCATATGTACATCGACTGCAGTGTTGACATTCTGTATAGACATGTGGCCCTAGCAGTATACGGCACATGATCACTTAAGCCAGTGATTGGCTGCAGCTGTCACATGGGTATACAGAACATCAACGCTACAGTCAACACTGAGCAGCAGTGAGGATGGGGGCGGCAGCGCTGGCCCGGCAGGAGAATGCAGCGATGAGTATACCTTCGCTTGTTATTTTTTAAACTGCTCCTGCCCTCTCCCCATTTTTATATAACTTGGAAACCCCCTTTAATAACAGCCTATATGCCTTATTCTAGAGGGTACGGCGCACTATAACAGCCGCACAGAAAACGACCATGCATCCGCGGGGGCCGGGACCTAGCAAATAACAGAAAAAAAACTAAAAAATAACCTCCAGCCCAACATTCCTGAATCCCTGCAAGCATTACAGTGACCCCAATAGTAACCATTTGTATCTTACTTAACCCCTTAATGACATGGCCTATTTTGGCGTTGAGGACCAAGTGATTTTTTCGTATTTTTCCATCTCCATTTTTCAAAAGCCATAACTTTTTTATTTTTCCGTGGACGCGGCCGTATAAGGGCTTGTTTTTTGCGTGGCGAGCTGTAGTTTTTATCGGTGCCACTTTTGGGTACGTAGACAATATCGTAAAATTTAAAAAAAATTTTTTTATGATAACATGGAGATAAACCGCATCAATTCTGCCATAGATTTCTTTTTCTTTTTTTTACAGCGTTAATCATGCAGCATAAATGACACACTAAATTTTTTCTGCGGGTCGGTACGGTAACAACGATACCAAAATTGTTATTTTTTTTAGGTTTTTACACTTTTTTGCAATAAAACCCCCTTTTTTTTGGAAATCTTTTTTTTTTCTCTATAGCTGCATTCAAAGTCCTGTAACTTTTTTTTTTTTATGTACGGAGCTCTATGAGGGCTTATTTTTTGCGAGACGAGCTGTAGTTTTTATTGGTACCATTTTGGTGAATGTACGGCTTTTTTGATCCCTTTTATTGCACTTTTTGGGAGGCAAAATGCTAAAAATTAGCATTTTGCCTCTGTTTTTTAGCTTTTTTTTTTACGCTTTTTGTCGTACAAAATGAAAAGTGTGTTCAACTTTTGGTACACGTCGTTACGGACGCGTCAATACCAAATATGTGGGGTTTTCATTTTTTTCCCCTTTTTTATGCTAATATTAGAAAAAGCATAAAAAAGGGTTTTTTTTTACATTTTTCTCTTTTTTACATTTTTCTTTTCTTTTTTTTACACTATTTGAGTCCCTCTGAGGGACTTGCAGCACTGTGCCTATGATCGCTGTCATAAGGCATGGCAGAGCTACTGCTCTCCCATGCCTTATCGCCTATACAGCGATTATAGGCACAGGCAATACAGGACGCCAGTGTCTGGCGTCCTGTTGCCATGGCGACAGGCCGGGCTCTCGCGATGACATCGCGAAAGCCGGCCGGAGACACAGAGGGATCGCGATCCCTCTGTGAACTCTTTCCCTGCCGCGATCTACTTAGATCGCGGCAGGGAAGGGGTTAACAGCAAGGCGGCGCATCTCTGATGCCCCCCCCGCTGTTGCAGCGGGACGCCGGCTGTGACTGACAGCCGGCTCCCGCTGCGGGATCTTATGTGATCCTGCGCTATCCCCAGGACGTACCGGTACGTCCTGTTGCGGGAAGGGGTTAAAGGGCTTCTGTCACTAGAAAAAAAAATCCTTACCTATTCCTCCCTCATCTTCTCCTGGGTCACCTCACCGCAAGCCGGCCAATTCTTCGTCTTTCGGTGACGAAAGCGCCCATCGCCTGCATTCTCCTTCCTGCAGGGTAATGTACCCGGTCACTAGTGACGTAGGGTTCGCTGCCTAGCATGAAGTGCAGAGCTATTGCCGAGACTGCGCACGCACGCCGTCTCTCTGTAATATATGAATTCTCACGGCGAGACAGCGCGCATGCACAGTTTCACTAATAGATCAGCATTACTTGCTAGACAGTGAATGTTACATCAGTAATGATGCAGCGTACATAGCCCGGCAGAAAGAAGAATACCGGCAATGTACACTCTATAACAAGACGACGACGATCCAGACGGGTTGTAGTGAGGTGACCCAGGGGACTGGAGAAGATCAGCGAAGAGAAGATGGTGCAAGAAGGCTGCCTGGGGAGGAATAGGGGAGGATCCCTTTTTTTTTAAAATGACAAAACCCCTTTAAGGGCCAAGCGATATTAATTGTTGCATTGCAATGGCCATATCTGGTTGACGGAGCCGCATGAGGGATTGTTTTTCTGTGGGAGGAGTTGTAGTTTTTATTGGTACATCGGACTATTGGATTGCTTTTTATTGCGTTTTTGGGAGACAAACAAAAGTAAAAGCACTTCTGGCGTTAGTTTTTTTTTTTTTTTACAATTATCTTTACAGCATTCACCATGTGAAATAAATTACAAAAACGTTTCACTGTCTAGCTCGTTATGAACGCAGTAATACCCGTTGTGTTACTTTTTAAACATTTTTGTTGGTAGTTTATCCATTTAGAATGTGTTTTTTTTTAATATGGATCTTTTATGAAGTTAAATGCCGGGGGAGCCCAGGGTGGCAGTACCAATGTGGTTCATTGTTTGAAGTGCTGGGCAGCCCGCCGAATTATTATGGAGTCATTAATAGGTTGCTGGTCTGCATGGTGCACTACATGTATCAGAAGGTCTCCCACTTTGTATCCGCTCTGCGCAGGAGTATACACCAAGCAGCTACCCCCTCTATATTGAGAGGCAGTGTGAGTGGCTGTCTCATTGGTGTCCCTCACAGGTGCAATTAGCTCCCTCATTTGGTAGTCTGCTACCTGCATGGTGAGAGGAGGATGCATCTATATGCCCTCCTTAGTCAGTAAGTATATGGCCATGTTCTGTGATTGCTTTTTTCCCCCCTTTCTGTGATGTATTTATATTAGTGTAGGGACCCACTACAACGCAAGGAACCGTGAAGTGGTTAGTGGGCTCATGTATCTTGGCCAGAATCCAACTAATGTCTGCATTATATATTATTCACATGCAGCATGGCTTTAAGACTCCAGGGGGAGCCCAGGGTGGCAGTACCAATGTGGTTCACTGTTTGAAGTGCAGAGCAGTCCGCCGAATTATTATGGCGTCATTAATAGGTTGCTGGTCTGCATGGTGAACTACATTAATCAGAAGGTCTGACACTTTGTATCTACTCCGTGCGGGAGTATAGACCAAGCAGCCACCCCCTCTATATTAAGAGGCAGTGTAGTGGCTGTCTTATCGGTGTCCCTCACAGGTGTAATTAGCTCCCTCATTTGGTAATATGCTGCCTGCATGGTGAGAGGATGCATCTATGTGCCCTCCTTAGTCAGTAAGTAATGGCCGCTTTCTGTGATTGTTTTTATGAAGTTAAGCTTTATTGAACTTTTTGTGCCGCTATTCTTTAGTCCCTCAGGAAAACCTGAAGATTTGATCCCACGATCGCTAGGATGATACACTGCATTAATTATGTAGTGCATTCTACTAGGTCTAGGACAGAAGCCTACTAGACTCTGTTGGAGGTGTTGTCTAATAGGCTGAGTTACATGGCAGACATGGAGGCCTTTGTCAGGCCTTCGGCTGCCATGGGAACCAATTGGTACCTTTTGATCATATTACGGAGTGTGGATGGGTGAGAGGGCGAGCCTCCTCCCCCTGTTATCTGCTTACTTGCTACTGATTGTGGTATATAAGGGGTTAAACTGCCAGGATCTGAGGTTTCTCCACTCCTGGCAGTTAGAGCAGGAGCCTGGCTGTCAGTAGTTCACCAAGCCATTGCCTTAAAAAGATGTACATGTATTTAAGGGTTACGTTAAAGGTGGCAAAAGTATTGTTTTTGTTTTAGGGTTCTTATTAGATTACAAATTATCTAACTAAAAAAAAAATGGTAATTTTTACTATTTTTTGCACAATAAAAAAATATATCTGAAAAATTCTTATTGTAAAAATGGCAAAAGTGGTAAAAACAAAGCTTTATAAGTCATAAAAAAGACACAATATTCACTTTACAAAACTACTTTTTTAAAATGGAACTGACCAGTGAAAAACTGCTAAAAATGTTCTAGACATTAAAAAAGGTTTTTCCGAGGTTGGTCACCCAGGATCTCAGCCAATCCATTTTCCACCGTGCCACTCAGCATGTACAGAGTAGAAGCAGAGAGCCCTGTAAATTGTGACCCAGTGTGGTAGTTTAGCCACAGCTTCTATGCACTTCAATGGGAGTTTTGCCTGCAATACCACACCAGGCCACTGCACAACATTTGGAGCCATCTACTTCCTGCTCTGTACACACTGACAGCGGCCTGATGAAAAGCTGATTGAGTTCCTGGGTGGCGGACCCTTACCAATCAGCTATTCATGACATAGCCTGTGGGCAGGTCTACAATTTGTAAAAGGACTAGAAAAACTCTTTCTGGTCCAAAACGGTGTGCATATTAAAGGGTTAATCAACACTGTGCATCAAATATGGTTCTGTAGTATGAAAGCAGCACAGATTACCAGGGACAGTTTTTCTCCAGTGGCACATTTCTAGATGGCATTGTTTCTGAAATTTCCCTACCCTCAATTATACAATAAGCGACAAAAGACTTATATGACGCGTTTCAAGACACCGGTACCTGATGAAGGGCTCTAAGCCTTGAAACGCACTTGAGACCAATAAAATGGCACTCTCCAATAATTCAATTTCTTGCCTAAGAGAGAAGGGTAGTTTCTTCTATTATATGACCACACACACCTTTAAGGGGCAATATGGCTGCAACGGGCGTTGAATCCACCAGTTGGTAGTTTTCCCGGCCAATACAATTATCCAGTGCGATCACCCGGTCCTGTGAGCACTGGGCCATCCCATGATCACTGGTGATTATCACATTGACTGTATCCCAAAGCTTCGACTCTTTAAGCTTGCTGACCAAGTACTCTATGTTCTTGTCTATAATACCCAACATTCGAGACATGTTTCCTTTGTCTTCGGGTCCATACACGTGTCCGGTGTGGTCGGGTTCATGAAAATACATAGTTGCAAAGTTGATTGGGTCCTCCGCCCTGGTGAACCATGAGGTGATGTTATTCACTCTCGCTTCCCAACTTACTGAGGCATCATAAGGTAAAAAGTTGGTTAGCGTGACGTTCTGGATCTTGACGTCAGTCCCTGGCCACATCGCCGAGCCACTTCTTCGTCCTGCACATTGGTTTGTCACCCAGATAGGGGTAGCTTCGTTCCACCATACTGGGTCGGTCTTGGCGGTAAAGTTGTCAGGACGGAAGATCCGGTTATTTTCTTTGTCGTACATGGTATTGGCTACCATCCCGTGGCTCTCTGCATATAGACCGGTCACGATGGAATAATGATTAGGGAAGGTCTTCGTAATGAAGACGTTTTTGACTTCTCTCACCAGGACGCCATCCTCGATAAACTCCTGGAGTTTGGGCAATGAGTAGCTTGATAAATAGTCTGCTCTGAATCCATCGAACGAAACAAGGATTAACCGAGGAGAAGTAGTGTTACCAGAGGGTTCTCCGGCGCACACGATTATCCCATGCGCCAGGGTGAGCACGAATGCCAATGTGCACATCGCCATTGTCCTTCCAGAGACGTATATCTGCAAAAGAAACACGGGAGGTCAATGGGACCGCTACAGAACTAAGGGCACTTTTCTTACTCAACACATGGGTGGTCAACCTCCATTGTAGAGAGGCAGCTAGCACCCTACACATTACATACTCATGTTACAGATGTAGCAGAGTTTACCTTGAAATTTAACATGTTAAGCCCCATTTACATGCAAAGATAATCACTCCAAAGTCGTTCAAAACATAAGGAGAATGACAGTTTTGAGTGATCATTTTGCATAAAGTATTAATCGGCACTTATGCCCATTAGTACTTTATCAGCTTTATTTGCGTGCAAGTGAGCCTCTGGGAGCTGTTGTAGAACTCAGCAGGAGGACTGAGCTATGCAATTAGCTCTATTGTTCAGCCAAGAGAAAACAATATCATCTCTAGCTCCCGTGTAAATAACAGCCTGTGGGCTGCACAGAGAATACAATGTTATCTCCTGCTTCCAGCCTGCGGTCTGGACAATGGTTTTTTTTTTTTTTTTTCAATATTAAATCTTTATTTGGGATATAGACATGTAATATACACACAGTTTATAAGACATGTAATAGTTGCAGACATGTTAACATTACTATGTTGTTGTTTTCTATTTAAATCATGCAATTGTCAAATCCCATTTTTTCCTTATATCAATAATATTAGAACGGATAAACATTTTCAGAAATTGTATATAAAAGAAATACTTCGATACAACATGTATCGTATTGAATGAACTTGGCATTTTTGTGCAGCCTTAACTTTTTCTAATAAGGTTACCTCCATAGCTCCCATGCCTCTTTGTGTTTTTTTAAAGAGTTGTTTCTTAGTGCTATCCACTTTTCGAATAATTGTTGTTCTGCCATACGATCCCTAAATTCCCCAAAGGATGGAGGTGTGGGCTCTCTCCATCTTCTCGCAATGAGAGATTTTGCTGTCATAAGGGCATGACCCAGCAAATAACTAATTTTTGTAGGGTATTTATTTAAGCCAACCAATAATAAGGTTAGTTTTGCGGATCTTGTGATACGGGTTTTTAGAATTTCGTCTAGATGATTAAGAATAAGATCCCAGTATCTCTCAAGAGCAGGGCATGCCCAAAATATGTGCGTTAGAGTACCCTTTTGGTCACAGTTCCTCCAACATTTGTCATTGGTGTTTTGGAATCTTGTGGCCAACAAGCACGGTGTGTAGTACCATCTCAGATTTACTTTAATTTGTGTTTCCAGTATCCCCAGACCTTTGGTTGAGCCACATGCCGTTTTATACGCCTTTTCCCATGATTCCGTTGAAATAACTGTACCCAGTTCGTTTTCCCAACTAAGCATATGTGTTTTTTTGGATAATTTGTTGTCGCCTGTCAGAATATCATAGAAATATCTGGTTTCGGACTTTCTCAGGAGGGGTTCTGATGTGATCTTTCTTTGGACTTCCATCGGGATTTCTATCTTATATATAGGAGACTTTTTAAGGAAATTTTTTATTCTGGTATAATTGAAGAGGTCTTTTTGGAGAAGGTTACATTTTTCCTGTAGGATTTCAAAAGGTTTTAGTTCCTCTCCTGTCATTATGTCCTCTAAGTTTTCCACACCCCTTACTCTCCAGGTGTCAATTCTTAAATCAGATATAAACAAGTTTAGTATTTCAATTGGCAGTTTTGGTTTTTTGTGGGTATCGTAGGTGGCTACTTTTTTTGTGTATTCTTCCCAAATTTTTAGGGAGGATGCCACTGTAGGAGGCAAATTTTTGGGAGGGATGTTTAGGGCAAGGTTGGTTGACATGGCCGCGAGTGATGCGCCAAGTAGCAGTAGGTGTCCTTTGGGTGTTTTTGTGAGGCAAGTTTCCATGCCTACCCAGGCCATTGTGTTGTCTCTTTTTGTCCAGCATCTGGTTTGGTTCAGGATAGTAGCTTTAAAATATTTTTCTAGGTTAGGTATATCTGCGCCTCCTTTTCTCCGGTTTGAGGCTAAGATTGAAAGGGCTAATCGTGGTTTATTTCCCTTCCAAATGAATGCAGATAGTTGTGCTTGTAGTTTTTTGATTGTGCTTTTTGATATGGGGATCGGCAGGACCCTGAAAAGGTATAAGATTTTTGGCAATATTTTCATTTTATAGGTCATGATCCTGCCTAGCCAAGATAAATTTATTCTTGATAGATGGTCGATTTCTTTTTGGATTGTTTCTAAGAGTGGAGTATAGTTAATTCCCTCTAGTTTATTTATGTCCGCAGAAAGTAATATGCCCAGATACGGGATGTTGTCAGCCCCCCATTTGAAAGAGAATTCTGATTGGATTGCGTGCTGTAGGCTTTGTGGGATGTTTATGCCTAGTATTTTTGATTTGTCAACATTAAGCTTGTAGTAGGATACTTTGCTAAAATGTTCGAGGATCTGGCAGGCAGCTCTCAAAGACTCCAGGGGGTGTGTTAATGTGAGGATAATATCATCGGCGAATAGGCCAATTTTGTGTTGGCGGGAGTTTAGAGGAATTCCTCTTGTTTCTATAGAGGATCTTATGATTTCGGCCAGGGGTTCCACCATGAGGACATATAGTATAGGGGAAAGTGGGCATCCCTGGCGTGTACCATTGGAAATGGTAAATTTATCTGAAATGTCGCCATCTATTAACACTCGAGCTGTGGGGTAGGAGTACAGGGCCCGGACGGCGCGAATCACCCCACCCCCGAGGCCAAATTTATTTAGCGTTTGAAACGCATATCCCCAGTGAACCCTATCAAAAGCTTTTTCTGCATCCAAAGCTATCATAGTTGTTGGGGATCTAGAGATTTGTGAGGAATATAAAAGGTTGAGAACCCTCCTCGCGCCGTCCGAGGCCTGCCGCCCCTTTACAAAACCCACCTGATCAGAATGCACAACACTCGGTAGGACATCGAGTAATCTATTTGCTAATATCTTTGCATATATCTTGACATCTGTGTTGAGCAAGGAAATGGGCCTAAAGTTTGCTGGATCGTCTGGCTCTCTTCCTGGTTTGGGCAACACTACCACCGTAGCCTGGAGCATCTCTTCAGGAAACGATCCTTTTTCCATAGCTGAACTGTAGAGTTTTCCCAAGTAGGGAGATAGGGAGTTTGAGAACCATTTATAATATTCTGCCGAATATCCATCTGGGCCAGGCGCTTTTTGGTTTTTCATGGAGGAAATTGTTTCCGCCACCTCGGATACCGTTATTGGGCGATCTAAACTAGCGGCTTGGACTGAGTTTATTGATGGTAGTTTAATTTTATTCAGGAATTTTTCTATATCTTCGTTGTTAGGGTGGGAAGTTTGTGGGTCATCTTTTAAGTTGTATAATTTACTATAGAATAGGCGGAATGCTTCCAATATTTGTTTCGGGTGGGATATTTGAAATTCTTTGTTTTTTGAGTTCCAAATGTATGGGATGTTAGTTTTAATTGACTTTTTCTTTGTCAGGTTTGCCATCCATTTAGAGGGTTTGTTTAGGGATGCGTAGACATTAGCACGTTGGGAGGTTATTTCCCTGTCGTGATCCCCTTGCAGCACCCTACGCAGTTCTAATCTTGTTTTGAATAGGTCGTTATATATTTGCTGGTTTGCATTAGTCTGGGCTAGACTTTCTAATTGTTGGATTTTTGTCAGTAAGGTATCAGTTTTTTCTAGTTTTTCCTTTTTGTACCTAGCTCCTAGTTTTATAAGGATACCCCTCATGTAAGCTTTGTGTGCTGTCCAGAGCAATTCAGGGCTTACATCAGGCGTATTATTTAAAGTGAAGTAGTCTTCAATTGCGTTTTGGATATCTTTTTGAAATTTGGGTATTTTCATTAGATAAGTATTGTTTCTCCACATTTTATGAAGGTGGCGGAATCCCCCAATTGCCAGAGATGTCAGTATCGGGGCGTGATCCGACCAAGTTATTGTGCCAACCTCAGCCCTGATTGTAGAGGTTATGAGAGACCTGTCTACCAGGCACAGATCTATGCGAGAAAAGGACCTATGTCTTGCAGAGAAAAATGAGTACTCCCTGGCGGAGGCATTGAGACACCTAAACGTGTCAAAAAGTGCGGCTTTCTTTATCCAGTTGCCTAGGGACATACCCCCTCTCACTTTGTCGCTTGTGGTGTCGACAGATCTCTCTGGTACCAGGTTAAAATCGCCATTTATGATTATAGATCCCTTGGCTACTTTGTTTATTTTTTTGTTTATTTTGTTTAGAAATTTGATTTGGTTTGAATTTGGGACGTATACGTTAGCTATAGTGATCTGTGTGTTTTTTAGCGTGCCCACCAGTACTATGTAACGTCCTTTTGGGTCACATATTTGTTTATCAATTTTTAGCGGGGCTGTGTCTCTAAATGCTATCAGCACTCCTGCATGTTTCTTTTGTGCGCAGGCTTGTATAACCTGGGGGAATTTTTTGTGTGTCATTCTATGACTGTCTGTGTCTACTAAATGTGTTTCTTGGATACATACTATATCCGCGCCGAGACGGCATGCTTCTCTCCACACGGAGCTTCTTTTGTAAGGGGAATTCAGGCCATTGGCGTTCAGAGACATCAATTTTGTGGCCATTTTCGCATGGCGGGTCGTTTGCACGGGAGGACGGAAGACTGGAGGTATCTGTGTTTATCTGCCAAAAAATAATTGAAACGAGAAACAACAACAAACGAGTAATGCATCAGATTACCAGTATCAACCTTGCTACCAGAAGTGTTTTTGCCATGTGAAGAGAATACCGCACAGGATAGTATTGAACAAGTTGTAACTGTTCCTTCGCTGGTAGCGGGTTTTTGCATGAGACGCAAGGTGAAACAACAATAAACCTTCAAAAAAATGTTTATACAAGCTTGTGCCTGCATGTTCGGTGGGGGGGGTCAAAGTCACTAAAGTGAGAGGACTCACATCTCTGTATTCCAGAATGGACTGTAGATTTAATGTGTCCTTAAGTGTCCTTTGGTTTTTTAAACGGTTTTTTTCTTCTTCTTTTTCCTTTCCAGGAACATAAAGAGGGAAAATTTAGTGGGATCTTTTCTTCCTTCTTCTTGTTCTAGCTTTATTTTCCAAACTTGTCGGAACTGCTTTTCTCGGAGGTAGAGGGTGGAACTTGTTTAGGGGCGGGGGTTGGTACGCCCCACGATTTTAGTGTCTCCATAGCTGTAGAGGGGCTGTGAAATACATATACTGTATTAGCTTTTGTAGCAATGATTTTTGTGGGGAAGCCCCATCTGTAGGGAATATTTGCCTCTCTCAATGCCGTTGTTACAGCTGCAAAACTACGTCTCGCCTCCATAGTAGCTTGTGACAAGTCTATGAATAGACGTATGTCAGCATAAGGACTTGGAAGCACCTTTAGCTTTCTCGCAGTGTTCATGAGTGCCTCTTTGGTGCTATAGTGATGTATGCGTACTATGATGTCTCTAGGTGTATTTTCCTTGAGAAACTTTGGGAGGGGGAGTCTGTGGGCTCTGTCTATCTGCAGCTCCTGTTCTGGGATGTTCGGGAGGATCTTTTTAAGGAATCGTGTGATAAATCCCTTTATTTCAGAGTTGGAGATTTTTTCTGAGACACCTCGCAGTTTGACGTTGTTACGTCTATTTCTGTCCTCAAGATCCGTTAATTTTTGTTGTAGTTTGGCAACAGTCCCCTCTAATTCGTAGTGGGCATCAATCAAGGAGTTGTGGGATTTAACTATCTCTCCCATTTTTGTTTCTGTTTTTTCTATACGGTTGTTAACCTCTTGAACTGAAGTGTCAACATGAGATGTTAGGCTTTTTAGATCTAGCTGTATAGTTTCTCTCAGAGCTAGTACTATCTCTTTAATATATAACTCTGAGGCTGGCTTATCTGAGGCTGATAGATTAGCTAGCCCGCTCTCCTTCTTGCTATTTTGAGCATTTGCAGGAACTTCAGGGGCTTCTATGCATGTGTTATCTGACATTCTCTGCCTCTGCTTCTCGGGACTGCTTGTGGGGGAGGGGGCACTCAGTGACAGCGTGTCCGAAGCCATCTTATCTCCCTTAGAGCGCTTTATGCTGTCTTCTATCAGGGGAGGGTTGCTTGCTCCCATCTCTTGTCCTGTCTCTGGGATATCTCCTGTCTCCTCTATCCCCTCTGCAGTGTCCCCTCGCTCACCTTTGTTAGCTGGGATCGGAGCCTCCTGCACCTTAGCTGTCTGTGAGCTGTCGGCCATGTCAGAGGGGGGGCTGCGTGCTGGGAAGAAATCCTCCAGCCTGGCAGGTTTAACTTTTGTTGTTCTCCTCCTTGTTGCCATAGCTGGGTTCCTGGTAGGTTCCTGCAGCTTGTGGTGTATTTTTTGTTCTTCTGGAGTTGCTTTGATGTTGCTTAGAGTCCTGTTCTAGACGGAGCCTATGCAAAAACTTCCATCTTGGTGCCTCTCTAAGCCACGCCCCCTGGACAATGGTTTTTAAACTCAACTAAAAATCATGGATCAAACGAAAGGTGCATAATGGCAGCCTTTACACACAAAAATAATCGCTCAAAAGCTATTGTTTCAACAAATTTTGAGTGATAATCGTTGCGTGTAAATGGGGCTTTAGAACTTTCTGTGCTGCAATTTGTTTACCTCTTTTTAAGTTATGTTAATATTAGACAACAAAAGTATTTCAATGACTTAACCTGCTAACAGTCACATTAAAATAGGAAAAACCTTCCCGAAAAGGTCACTAGATGCCCACCTAGTATCCACACATTATAGACTCATCCTAGATGCCCAGCTAGTACCCATAAATTGCATGCACATCCTAAATGCCCAGCAGGTACTCGTACATTATAGACTCATCCTAGATGCCCAGCTAGTACCCATACATTGCATGCTCATCCTACATGCCCAGCAGGTACTCCTACATTATAGACTCATCCTAGATGCCCAGCTAGTACCCATACATTGCATGCTCATCCTACATGCCCAGCAGGCACTCCTACATTATAGACTCATCCTAGATGCCCAGCTAGTACCCATACATTGCATGTTCATCCTAGATACCCAGCAGGTACTCGTACATTATAGACTCATCCTAGATGCCCAGCTAGTATCCATACATTGCATGTTCATCCTAGATGCCCAGCTGGTACTGATACATTACAGACTCATCCTAGATGCCCAGCTAGTACCCATACATTGCATGCTCATCCTAGACGCCCAGCAGGTACTCATACATTGTAAATTCATCCTAGATGCCCAGCTAGTACCCATACATTGCATGCTCATCCTACATGCCCAGCAGGTACTCATACATTATAAATTCATCCTAGATGCCCAGCAGGTACTCATACATTATAGACTCATCCTAGATGCCCAGCTAGTACCCATACATTGCATGCTCATCCTACATGCCCAGCAGGTACTCATACATTATAGACTCATCCTAGATGCCCAGCTAGTACCCATACATTGCATGTTCATCCTAGATACCCAGCAGGTACTCGTACATTATAGACTCATCCTAGATGCCCAGCTAGTATCCATACATTGCATGTTCATCCTAGATGCCCAGCTAGTACCCATACATTGCATGCTCATCCTAGACGCCCAGCAGGTACTCATACATTATAAATTCATCCTAGATGCCCAGCTAGTACCCATACATTGCATGCTCATCCTACATGCCCAGCAGGTACTCGTACATTATAGGCTCATCCTAGATGCCCAGCTAGTACCCATACATTGCATGCTCATCCTACATGCCCAGCAGGTACTCGTACATTATAGGCTCATCCTAGATGCCCAGCTAGTACCCATACATTGCATGCTCATCCTACATGCCCAGCAGGTACTCATACATTATAGACTCATCCTAGATGCCCAGCTAGTATCCATACATTGCATGTTCATCCTAGATGCCCAGCTGGTACTGATACATTACAGACTCATCCTAGATGCCCAGCTAGTACCCATACATTGCATGCTCATCCTAGATGCCCAGCAGGTACTCATACATTATAGACTCATCCTAGATGCCCAGCTAGTATCCATACATTGCATGTTCATCCTAGATGCCCAGCTGGTACTGATACATTACAGACTCATCCTAGATGCCCAGCTAGTACTCATACATTGCATGCTCATCCTACATGCCCAGCAGGTACTCGTACATTATAGACTCATCCTAGATGCCCAGCTAGTACCCATACATTGCATGCTCATCCTAGATGCCCAGCTGGTACTGATACATTATAGACTCATCCTAGATGCCCAGCTAGTACCCATACATTGCATGCTCATCCTAGATGCCCAGCTGGTACTGATACATTATAGACTCATCCTAGATGCCCAGCTAGTACCCATACATTGCATGCTCATCCTAGATGCCCAGCAGGTACTCGTACATTATAGACTCATCCTAGATGCCCAGCTAGTACCCATACATTGCATGCTCATCCTAGATGCCCAGCTGGTACTGATACATTATAGGCTCATCCTAGATGCCCAGCTAGTACCCATACATTGCATGCTCATCCTAGATGCCCAGCCAACATCCCACACGTTACATACACGTTCTAATTGCTCAGCTCACGCGCTCTGGTGCCGATCTGTGCCAAAATCCAAATTTGTCATTTTAGCATTCTAGTGGATGCTATAGATATCTGCGCCACAAGTTTTTCCGTGTGTGGATTTTAAAGACGACGTTGAAGAAAAAAAAAAAAGACATAATTCCTGATGCAATTTCTGTATCGGTTATTCGCAAGCGCATTTGCGTCATTGAGTGCGGCCAAATCTAGAGGCAGATCTGAATGTGAATCCGTGGCACAACTACAAGGCCCAGTCTCCAACTAGGACTGAGAGTTGATTTAATCGTGTGAGCGAGGCCTTTGATGCCGTGCTTACACCTCATGCATTATATACCCATTCTAGATGCCAAGTTTAAAGGGGTTGTCTCGCGGCAGCAAGTGGGGTTATACACTTCTGTATGGCCATATTAATGCACTTTGTAATATACATCGTGCATTAAATATGAGCCATACAGAAGTTATTCACTTACCTTCCCTGCGCTGGCGTCCCCGTCTCCATGGCTCCGTCTAACTTCAGCGTCTAATCGCCCGATTAGACGCGCTTGCGCAGAAGGGTCTTCTGCCTTCGGGTCTGTCCGGCAGCAGTGGCGTTCTGGCTCCGCTCCCTTCTACGAGTCATTGCGTAGCTCCGCCCCGTCACATGTGCCAATTCCAGCCTCCTGATTGGCTGGAATCGGCACACGTGACGGGGCGGAGCTACGCGTAGAAGGGGGCGGAGCCAGAATGCCGCTGCTGCCGGACCGAGCCGAAGGCAGAAGACCCTTCTGCGCAAGCGCGTCTAATCAGGCGATTAGACGCTGAAGTTAGACGGAGCCATGGAGACGGGGACGCCAGCGCAGGGAAGGTAAGTGAATAACTTCTGTATGGCTCATATTTAATGCACAATGTACATTACAAAGTGCATTAATATGGCCATACAGAAGTGTATACCCCCACTTGCTTTCACGGGACAACCCCTTTAAACTTTTTGAATGCCTTGCTTACACAGCACCTATTAAATACCCATTCTAGATGCTCAGGTCATACATCTTACAAATCTGTTGTGTATGCATAGCTCACATCCATTACGTACTCCTTTTAGAAGCTCGACTAGTACTCATTTTAGACGTACAGCCTAAGCCCAGCCTAAATGCCACTATTATACCCAACCCATACTCATGTTATGGGCCCAGCCACTATCCAATTGTAGCATAACTACAGAATGAAATATACAGCGTGAAGAATCGGTTACTAAGTCCCTTTACAGCCGGACTGTGAAATAAGTGCGACTCAAGTAACAATCTGCTGGTGTTGGGTTACCGGATATGCCGAATCCGCCAAGCTGTGTCGACTGACAAATCCAGTTGATCCGCTACTCACAAATAACAAACAACACGGCTTCAGAAGTCCAATTATAACGGAACGAGAAATTCCAGTTTGCCACGTGAGAGAACTGGGTTAAGACAACGACACTACTGTTAATTTTATGGAGTCAACGTGATCATCCCATTAACTCACTAAATATAGCTCAGAAGGCCAACACATCAAGAGTTGCTCAACCTCTGGCAGTAGTCTTCCAACACACCAATCAATCATCGTCGTTTACGGTGAGCACTGAATACTACAGCAACTGTTCTCCTCGCTATCCAACTCTACGTGGTCCATGGAAGCAACGTCAACTGAGAGCTGTCCATGGGGATGGTCATGGGTTGGGTTCGCAGAGTAGATGTCCACAAGCTTGAGATCCCCAAGTGTTGACTGGAATGGTCTTGTACCACTATCACACCATGGGATTGTGGAGTCACGCCTTATCATCTGCATATGAGATGGTTTGACGGCTATCACTAAGACAAGGATGTAATACTGACTAACTTCTGGTCTGGGCCAGGTTTTTATCGACTAGACTGTGTCCCAGTCAAGGGAAATTGGAATCTTGTGGGATACGATAACATTTCAGAAGACTGTCTCCTCAACCCTTAACCCCTTAAGGACACGGCCTATTTTGGATTTAAGAACGCAACGATTTTTGGTGGATTTTCATCTCCATTTTTCAAAAGCCATAACTTTTGTACTTTTCCGTCGACGCGGCCGTATAAGGGTTTGTTTTTTGCGTGGCGAACTGTAGTTTTTAATGGTTCCATTTTTGGGTACATTGACTATATGGTAAAACTTTTATAATTTTTTAATGATAGCAGGGAGAGAAAACGCATTAATTTTGCCATAGGTTTTTTCTTTACAGGGTTAATCATGCAGCATAAATGACACAATCCATTTTTTCTGCGGGTCGGTACGGTTACAACGATACCAAAATTCTTATTTTTTTTTTTAGGTTTCTCCACTTTTCTGCAATAAAACCCCTTTTTTTGGAAATCTTTTTTTTCTATTTCACTGCATTCAAAGTCCTGTAACTTTTTTATTTTTCTATGTACGGAGCTCTGTGAGGGCTTGTTTTTTGCGAGACGAGCTGTAGTTTTTATTGGTACTTTTTGTACACATCGTTACGGACGCGTCAATACCAAATATGTGCCATTTTAATTTTTTTTTACCTTTTTTATGCTAATATGTGTCCCTCTGAGGGACTTAAAGCACAGCACTGATGATCGCTGTGATAAGGCATGGCAGGACTTCAAGTCCTGCCATGCCTTATCGCTTATACAGCAATCACAGGCACTGGCAACACAGAACGCCAGTATCTTACGTCCTGTTGCCATGGCAACAGGCTGGGCTCTCTAGAATTATATCACGAGAGCCCGGCAACTTCAGAGGGAGCGCGCTCCCTCTGTGAACCCTTCCCATGCCGCGATCTACATAGATCGCTGCAAGGAATGGGTTAACAGCGGGGGTGGGGGCGCGCATCTCTGTCACGATCTCGCGCTATTCCTATGACGTGAGGGTACGTCATTTTGCGGGAAGTGCCCCGCTTCCATGACGTACCCTTACGTCATGGGGAGGGAAGGGGTTAATCATGTTTCCACATAACAATGCTCATCAGTGTCCATAAAAATGGTTTGGCCTGGTAAACAGGGGCTGGTCTATTCCAGGGCCGACACCACTGACTGTCTGGGGCATCTGAAAGAATGATTGTCCGGGGAAGAAAAGGTGAGCGCTACCATGAGCCCTGTGTCATGCCAACAGCAAAGCATCCTGAGACCATTCATGAGAGGGGTTGCTTTCCATCCAAGGCAGCGGGGCGCTCACTAATCTGCCTAGGAACACTGCCATGAATAAAGAATGGGATCTACACATCCTCCAGGAGCAACCTCTCCCATTGTAGTGATGAACAATGGTTTCTCCACATGACGGAGCACCATGTCAAAAGGCAAAAGTGATAACCAAGTGGCTCGGTGAACAAAACATTGACATTTTGGCCAGGAAATTCCCCAGATCCTAATCCACTGAAAAACTGGGGTCAATCCTCAAAAAGCGCATGGAAAAACAAAAACACAGAAGTTGTACTATGACTAAAGCGTTATAGTTGGGGGCCTTGTTACAGGTTTTGCATTGGGCCCCAGGAGCTTAAAGTTACGCCTCTGTGTTAAGTGGTGAAGAGAAGTTGCCCCCCCCCCCCAAGATAAACTTTTGCACCGGGGCCCATGAGCCTTTAGCTACTCCCCTGACTCCAAGCACTAATTAGGAAGAACGTATTGCCATCAGTCAGGATTTGCCCAGAAGCAGATATCCAGCATGCCGGGGCGAACTGCAAAAGTCATTAAAAATTAACAGTCAACACTGTAAATATTGAGTCTCTGCCTAAATTTGATGTACTTGTCAAAAGTTTGAAAACTTCTGAAATGCTTACAGTTGTACTTCAGTTACCATAGAAACATCTGACTGACCTGTAAAAACACTGAAACGGCAAACTGAGAAAAACAAAATTGGTGTCAGTCTCAAAACTTTTGTCCACCTCTGTACTTCGCCAGCCCCACCACTTCCAGGGGGGATGTCCTAGGCACATTATTGTGCAGGCTTAAACAAGAGGAACAGACCTCTATACCAGTGTTCCCCAACTGCAGTCATCAGCGCCCCCAACAGGTCATGTTTTCAGGATATCCTATGGTAAGAACCCCTGTGGCAATGTCTGAGGACTGACGATAATTACATCACCTGTGCAACACTGAGGAAATCCTGAAAACATGACCTGTTGGGGGTCCTGAGGACTGGAGTTGGGGAACACTGGGCTACACAATAAGTCCTGTCAGTGAGACGGGGAATATGGCGCGGTACATTCACACGGTGACAGTGACAATATGATGCCCAGCTGATGTATGAAGGGTACAGCCGGAGCAGACTGACCACATCCTGCACTGGTATAACGGCTCGCATGCAAACATGGCTTCTGTCTAATTACTGACAAATACAAAATGTACCAACCTAGCAAATAGCCACGATAGAAGTCTACCACCGTTGTGTGTCTGCAGCTCCTATGCAGACCTATGTCTCCATGGCCACAGATGACAAATCTGCTTTTATACTGCTGAACACCACAGCCGTGTCACTAGGCACGCCGTGCAGCCTGGGATCTCTGATGGTCGGACCGGTTACCAAGGAGCCATCCAAAGGGCACCACTGGCAGAGGTCATGCTTTATACTCGCATTGGGACTAGGGGTTACCTTTAACAAGATCCCTTCAGATATCCCTTTGAGGCGTTTGCCCGGCTCTTAGCAGGCAGGAAGTAACAGGAATATATATGAGTACACAGCAGTAAACAAAGCGCAGAAGGCAGAGTCCATGCAGCAGGAAGCTACACACCTGTGGGGTAGTACTTCTTTGGAGAAGCAGTACACGCCCTTTAATCTGGCATCAATGGGACGTTATGTGTCTGTGTGGATTATGAGACGGTCATAAGAAATGACCTAGGAATGCGCCGCTGACTCCACTTAATAAGAGGGTATAAAGGCTTCTGCACATAAAGCTTATTCATTGTGTACTAAAAAAGTTTAAAAACTTTTAGAGAACTTCCAGTGAACTTTTTAGATCACTTCCTCGTGGCTTTCATGTTCTCTGCTTGGAAGCAAAGCATAGAAACCTGGATTGTTCACTTTCAGGAATTAAATATCTTTTCCCGGTCATGTGATGGACACAGGTACATGGCCCATAACTCTGCTATCTGCACTGTAACGAGCCGTGCACCTGTGTGTCCATCACATGACCAGGACTACTTCTGGAAGCACACAGGTACACGGCCCATAACTCCGCTATCTGCACTGTAACGAGCCGCGCACCTGTGTGTCCATCATATGACCAGGACTACTTCTGGAAGAACACAGGTGCACGGCCCATAACTCCGGGATCTGCACTGTAACGAGCAGCGCACCTGTGTGTCCATCATATGACCAGGACTACTTCTAGAAGCACACAGGTACACGGCCTATAACTCCGCTATGTGCACTGTAACGAGCCGCGCACCTGTGTGTCCATCATATGACCAGGACTACTTCTAGAAGCACACAGGTACACGGCCTATAACTCCGCTATGTGCACTGTAACGAGCCGCGCACCTGTGTGTCCATCATATGACCAGGACTACTTCTGGAAGCACACAGGTACACGGCCCATAACTCCGCTATGTGTACTGTAACGAGCAGCGCACCTGTGTGTCCATCATATGACCAGGACTACTTCTGGAAGAACACAGGTGCACGGCCCATAACTCCGGGATCTGCACTGTAACGAGCCACGCACCTGTGTGTCCATCATATGACCAGGACTACTTCTGGAAGAACACAGGTACACGGCCCATAGCTCTGCTATCTGCACTGTAACGAGCAGCGCACCTGTGTGTCCATCATATGACCAGGACTACTACTGGAAGCACAGGTGCACGGCCCATAACTCTGCGATCTGCACTGTAACGAGCTGCACACCTGTGGTTCCATCACAGGACCTGGACTATTTCTGGAAGCACAGGTGCACAACCCATAACTCTGCTATCTGCACTGTAAGGAACCGCGCACTTGTGTGTCCATTGCATGACCAGGACTACTTCTGGAAGCACACAGGTACATGGCCCATAACTCCGCTATGTGCACTGTAACGAGCAGCACACCTGTGTGTCCATCATATGACCAGGACTACTTCTGGAATAACACAGGTGCACGGCCCATAGCTCTGCTATCTACACGGTAACGAGCTGCGCACTTGTGTATCCATCACATGACCTGGACTACTTCGGGAAGCACACAGGTGCACGGCCCATAACTCCACTATCTGCACTGTAACGAGCCGCACACCTATGGTTCCATCACAGGACCAGGACTATTTCTGGAAGCACACAGGTCATGGCCCATAGCTCTGCTATCTGCACTGTAACGAGCCGTGCACCTCTGTGTCCATCACATGACCAGGACTACTTCTGGAAGCACACAGGTCATGGCCCATAACTCTGCTATCTGCACTGTAACGAGCCGCGCACCTCTGTGTCCATCACAGGACCAGGACTACTTCTGGAAGAACACAGATGCACGGCCCATAACTCTGCTATCTGCACTGTAAGGAACCGCGCACTTGTGTGTCCATTGCATGACCAGGACTACTTCTGGAAGCACAGTTGCACGGCCCATAACTCTGCGATCTGTACTGTAACGAGCCGCACACCTGTGGTTCCATCACAGGACCTGGACTATTTCTGGAAGCACAGGTGCACGACCCATAACTCCGCTATGTGCACTGTAACAAGCCGCGCACCTGTGTGTCCATCACATGACCAGGACTACTTCTGGAAGCACACAGGTACACGGCCCATAACTCTGCTATGTGCACTGTAACGAGCAGCGCACCTGTGTGTCCATCATATGACCAGGACTACTTCTGGAAGAACACAGGTGCACGGCCCATAGCTCTGTTATCTGCACTGTAACGAGCAGCGCACCTGTGTGTCCATCATATGACCAGGACTACTTCTGGAAGAACACAGGTGCACGGCCCATAACTACGCGATCTGCACTGTAACAAGCAGCGCAACTGTGTGTCCATCATATGACCAGGACTACTTCTGGAAGCACACAGGTACACGGCCCATAACTCCACGATCTGCACTGTAACAAGCCATGCACCTGTGTGTCCATCATATGACCAGGACTACTTCTGGAATAACACAGGTGCACGGCCCATAGCTCTGCTATCTGCACTGTAACGAGCCGCACACCTCTGTGTCCATCACATGACCAGGACTACTTCTGGAAGCACACAGGTCATGGCCCATAGCTCTGCTATCTGCACTGTAACGAGCCGCACACCTCTGTGTCCATCACATGACCAGGACTACTTCTGGAAGCACACAGGTCATGGCCCATAGCTCTGCTATCTGCACTGTAACGAGCCGCACACCTCTGTGTCCATCACATGACCAGGACTACTTCTGGAAGCACACAGGTCATGGCCCATAGCTCTGCTATCTGCACTGTAACGAGCCGCACACCTCTGTGTCCATCACATGACCAGGACTACTTCTGGAAGCACACAGGTCATGGCCCATAACTCTGCTATCTGCACTGTAACGAGCCGCGCACCTCTGTGTCCATCACATGACCAGGACTACTTCGGGAAGCCCACAGGTCATGGCCCATAACTCTGCTATCTGCACGGTAACGAGCCGCGCAGTTGTGTGTCCATCATATGACCAGGACTACTTCTGGAGGCCCACAGGTACATGGCCCATAACTCTGCTAGCTGCACGGTAATGAGCCGGGCAGTTGTGTGTCCAGCATATGACCAGGACTACTTCCGGAAGCACACAGGTACACGGCCCATAACTCTACTATCTGCATGGTAACGAGCTGCGCAGTTGTGTATTCATCACATGACCAGGAATAGATATTTTGTCCCTGGAAGTGAACAATGAAGGTTCCTATTCTATGACTGCAAGCAGAGAGAAGAGTGAATAACTGCTACATATTACACTTTTCATTATACAATGTCTGACTCCTACCTGCTAATATTCCCCCCCTTACTACACATTTAGGACGGGGATGAGGGGGATCCGGAAGACTAACAGACTCTTTACTGGAGTGCAGGCAGTTTAGGGTCGGTCCCCTCGTTGGGCTTCCCCAAGCACCCTATAAAGTTGCGCGGACACGAGTCGTATTAAAGCAGTGAATTTCACCATTACGACCATTGGGGCTTATTCACCCGATTCCTGCGCGGCTCTGGCTGATGGCGATACGGACGGCACACGCAGAAGAGCCCATCCATTTGTATTGGGTTCACGCAAACAAACGATTCTTCACGTGGCAGATGGTGGGAGTTGGATGAATGGCTGCATGTCCTAATATTGCGCAGCTCTCGCAGGAGGACAGGACGCGTAGCGTACGCTGTCCGATGAGAGACGTGCAGAGAATATCAGCCTTGTTGAACATTCCACGCCAAACGATGCATGCAAAAAAAAATAAATACGCATCTGCAGGTGATTTTAGTGGCTACCTCACCCCCATCTCCACCTCGGATACACCACACGGTCAGCGCAGTGCCGCCCTGTGTGCCCATACCCTTATAGCCCTTCACATCTGCGCCGCACAGGACGCTCATCACATTTACGTGCTTTTCTACGGTTACTTTAAAACACAGCCTGTCCTACTTTGTGACGCGTTACGCCCTGCGATTGGCCATTGATGTGAGCGGGCCGGCGCAATATGTGTTTACTGCATGACTGAACAGCCAATCAATGAGCCCTGCTCCAACTGCTCTGCGTATTTACGCGACCGACACCTGCGCCCGAGTGTGCCGCCACACCGCCTCAGCCCGCGGCGGATGACGCCCACGTCTCGCTGGTCACCCCAGATGGGTGCGGCTTGGCCGTTGGACCAGCACTAAGAAGCCTGAGGGTCAGACACACGGTGGGGTGCGGTACGGGCGCGAACAACTACTGGGACACATGGCTGACAATTACTGAGGGATCTGGGGGGCTATGATGCACTTATAGAGAGCGAGGGGCCCAAATACAGTCCGCACACAGGGACCACCGAAATATGTCAGTAGTGCAATATTTATTTATATCCAGGGGGCGCTATAGGGGGGGGGGGGTCACAGATTCTGCTTGCCCCTGATGGCAGCCAAGAGACCCCCTACAAATACTGCGTAATACTTAGCAGATCACATTACAGATTCTGCATTAGAGCCCATATGAGCGATACGACGACCTGAACCACATCACATTACATGCAACGCAGCGCGATCGTGGCCAGCGGCTAGCAGAAGATGCAGGTGACTACCAACATTATGCAGTCACGTGACCTTCACCAGAACTTCCACAATTTATGGTGTTGCCCAACCTTACAGGAACACAACGTCCCTCCATGACCGGAACATCAACAACTCGACTGCGCTGGCACCGACCAGCGAACACAACGCCCAGCCCTGACACCGGGATATCCCGAGAGGTCTCACGGTGACGATACTCACCAACCGTCCGCACCCGGCACCAACTTCACGGGCTGACGCTGACCTCACTGGGCGGAGCCTACAACACGAAGCAGGAGGGGCTGCTCGGAAACCATCCTCTGATTGGCGGTGCGATTGACAGCGGGTTGTGTGGTGGGCACGTGACGGGCCGATGACGTCACTACATAAGATACTGAAGGTGTGATTGCTGGGCGAGGAAACATCGCCCTACTGACTGACAGCGCCGGTCACCTCGTATACAGCGGCTGAACCGTGTCATTACCCACTAACTATCGGAACACTGTCCCCTATGGACAAGAATATAACTACAATAATACTGCTCCCCTATGTACAAGAATATAACTACTATAATACTGCCCCCTATGTACAAGAATATAACTACTATAATACTGCCCCCTATGTACAAGAATATAACTACTATAATACTGCTCCTATGTACAAGAATATAACTACTATAATACTGCCCCCTATGTACAAGAATATAACTACTATAATACTGCTCCTATGTACAAGGATATAACTACTATAATACTGCCCCTATGTACAAGAATATAACTACTATAATACTGCCCCCTATGTACAAGAATATAACTACTATAATACTGCCCCCTATGTACAAGAATATAACTACTATAATACTGCCTCCTATGTACAAGAATATAACTACTATAATACTGCCCCTATGTACAAGAATATAACTACTATAATACTGCCCCCTATGTACAAGAATATAACTACTATAATACTGCCCCCTATGTACAAGAATATAACTACTATAATACTGCCCCCTATGTACAAGAATATAACTACTATAATACTGCCCCCTATGTACAAGAATATAACTACTATAATACTGCCCCCTATGTACAAGAATATAACTACTATAATACTGCTCCTATGTACAAGGATATAACTACTATAATACTGCCCCTATGTACAAGAATATAACTACTATAATACTGCCCCCTATGTACAAGAATATAACTACTATAATACTGCCCCCTATGTACAAGAATATAACTACTATAATACTGCCCCCTATGTACAAGAATATAACTACTATAATACTGCCCCCTATGTACAAGAATATAACTACTATAATACTGCCCCCTATGTACAAGAATATAACTACTATAATACTGCCCCCTATGTACAAGAATATAACTACTATAATACTGCCCCCTATGTACAAGAATATAACTACTATAATACTGCTCCTATGTACAAGGATATAACTACTATAATACTGCCCCTATGTACAAGAATATAACTACTATAATACTGCCCCCTATGTACAAGAATATAACTACTATAATACTGCCCCTATGTACAAGAATATAACTACTATAATACTGCCCCCTATGTACAAGAATATAACTACTATAATACTGCCTCCTATGTACAAGAATATAACTACTATAATACTGCCTCCTATGTACAAGAATATAACTACTATAATACTGCCCCTATGTACAAGAATATAACTACTATAATACTGCCCCTATGTACAAGAATATAACTACTATAATACTGCCCCTATGTACAAGAATATAACTACTATAATACTGCCCCCTATGTACAAGAATATAACTACTATAATACTGCCTCCTATGTACAACAATATAACTACTATAATACTGCCCCCTGTGTAAAAGAATATAACTACTATAATACTGCCCCCTATGTACAAGAATATAACTACTATAATACTGCCCACTATGGACAAGAATATAACTACTATAATATTGCCCCCTACGTACAAGAATATAACTACTATAATACTGCCCCCTATGTACAAGAATATAACTACTATAATACTGCCCTCTATGTACAACAATATAACTACTATAATACTGCCCCTATGTACAAGAATATAACTACTATAATACTGCCCCCTATGTACAAGAATATAACTACTATAATACTGCCTCCTATGTACAACAATATAACTACTATAATACTGCCCCCTGTGTATAAGAATATAACTGCTATAATACTGCCTCCTATGTACAAGAATATAACTACTATAAAACTGCTCCTATGTACAAGAATATAACTACTATAATACTGCCTCCTATGTACAATAATATAACTACTATAATACCGCAACCTATGTACAAGAATATAACTACTATAACACTGCCTCCTATGTACAAGAATATAACTACTATAATACTGCCTCCTATGTACAAGAATATAACTACTATAAGACTGCTCCTATGTACAAGAATATAACTACTATAATACTGCCTACTATGCACAAGAATATAACTATTATAATACTGCCTCCTATGTACAGGAATATAACTACTATAATACTGCTCCTATGTACAAGAATATAACTACTATAATACTGCCTACTATGTACAAGAATATAACCACTATAATACTGCCTCCTATGTACAGGAATATAACTACTATAATACTGCTCCTATGTACAAGAATATAACTACTGTAATACTGCCCCCTATGTACAAGAATATAACCACTATAATACCGCAACCTATGTACAAGAATATAACTACTATAATACTGCCTCCTATGTACAAGTATATAACTACTATAATACTGCCTCCTATGTACAAGAATATAACTACTATAATACTGCCTCCTATGTACAAGAATATAACTACTATAATACTGCCTCCTATGTACAAGAATATAACTACTATAATACTGCCCCCTATGTACAAGAATATAACCACTATAATACTGCTCCTTATGTACAAGAATATAACTACTATAATACTGCCCTCTATGTACAAGAATATAACGACTATAATAATGCCTCCTATGTACAAGAATATAACTACTATAATACTATTCCTTATGTACAAGAATATAAGTACAATAATACTGCTCCTATGTATAAGAATATAACTACTATAATACTGTTCCTCTGTACAAGAATATAACTACTATAATACTGTTCCTATGTAGAAGAATAGAACTACTATAATACTGCCTCCTATGTACTAGAATATAACTACTATAATACTGCCCCCTGTGTACAAGAATATAACTACTATAATACTGCCTCCTATGTACAACAATATAACTACAATAATACTGCCCCTATGTACAAGAATATAACTACTATAATACTGCCCGTATGTACAAAAATACAACTACTATAATACTGCTCCTATGTACAAGAATATAACTACTATAATACTGCCCCTATGTACAAAAATACAACTACTATAATACTGCCCCTATGTACAAGAATATAACTACTATAATACTGCCTCCTATGTACAAGAATATAACTGCTATAATACTGCCCCTATGTACAAGAGTATAACTACTCTAATACTGCCTCCTATGTACAAGAATATAACTACAATATTACTGCCCTCTATGTACAAGAATATAACTACTATAATACTGCTCTCTATGTACAAGAATATAACTACTATAATACTGCCCTATATGTACAAGAATATAACTACTATAATACTGCCCTCTATGTACAAGAATATAAGTACTATAATACTGCCCCCTATGTACAAGAATATAACTACTATAATACTGCTCCCTATGTACAAGAATATAACTACTATAATACTGCCCCTATGTACAAGAATATAACTACGATAATACTGCTCATGTGCAAGAATACAACTATTTTAATACTGCTCCTATGTACAAGAATTTAACTACTATAATACTGCCCTCTATGTACAAGACAATATCTACTATAATACTGCTCCTATGTACAAGAATATAACTACTATAATACTGCCCCTATGTACAAGAATATAACTACTATAATACTGCCCTCTATGTACAAGAATATAACTACTATAATACTGCCCTCTATGTACAAGAACATATCTACTATAATACTGCCTCCTATGTACAAGAATATAACTACTATAATACTGGCCCCTATGTACAAGAATATAACTACTATAATACTGCCCTCTATGTACAAGAATATAACTACTATAATACTGCTCCCTAAGTACAAGAATATAACTACTATAATACTGCCCCTATGTACAAGAATATAACTACGATAATACTGCTCATGTGCAAGAATACAACTATTTTAATACTGCTCCTATGTACAAGAATTTAACTACTATAATACTGCCCCCTATGTACAAGAATATAACTACTATAATACTGCCCACTATGTACAAGAATATAACTACTATAATACTGCTCTCTATGTACAAGAATATAACTACTATAATACTGCCTCCTATGTACAAGAATATAACTACTATAATACTGCCCTCTATGTACAAGAATATAAGTAGTATAATACTGCCCCCTATGTACAAGAATATAACTACTATAATACTGCCCTCTATGTACAAGAATATAACTACTATAATACTGCTCCTATGTAAAAGAATATAACTACTATAATACTGTACCCTATGTACAAGAATATAACTACTATAATACTGTCCCCTATGTACAAGAATATAACTACTATAATACTGTCCCTTATGTACAAGAATATAACTACTATAATACTGCCCCTATGTACAAGAATATAACTACTATAATACTGCCCTCTATGTACAAGAATATAACTACTATAATACTGCTCCTATGTACAAGAATATAACTACTATAATACTGCCCCTATGTACAAGAATATAACTACTCTAATACTGCCTCCTATGTACAAGAATATAACTACTATAATACTGCCTCCTATGTACAAGAATATAACTACTATAATACTGTCCCCTATGTACAAGAATATAACTACTATAATACTGCCCCCTATGTACAAGAATATAACTACTATAATACTGCCCCCTATGTACAATAATATAACTACTATAATACTGCCTCCTATGTACAAGAATATAACTACTATAATACTGCTCGTGTGCAAGAATATAACTACTATAATACTGCCTCCTATGTACAAGAATATAACTACTATAATACTGCCCACTATGTACAAGAATATATCTACTATAATACTGCCTCCTATGTACAAGAATATATCTACTATAATACTGCCCCCTATGTACAAGAATATAACTACTACAATTCTGCCCCTATGTACAAGAATATAACTACTATAATACTGCCCCCTATGTACAAGAATATAACTACTATAATACTGCTCTCCATGTACCAGAATATAACTACTATAATACTGCCCCCTATGTACAAGAATATAACTACTATAATACTGCTCCTATGTACAAGAATATAACTACTATAACACTGCCCCCTATGTACAAGAATATAACTACTATAATACTGCTCTCCATGTACCAGAATATAACTACTATAATACTGCCCCCTATGTACAAGAATATAACTACTATAATACTGCTCCTATGTACAAGAATATAACTACTATAATACTGCTTCCTATGTACAAGAATATAACTACTATAACACTGCCCCCTATGTACAAGAATATAACTACTATAATACTGCCCCCTATGTACAAGAATATAACTACTATAATACTGTCCCCTATGTACAAGAGTATAACTACTATAATACTGCCTCCTATGTACAAGAATATAACTGCTATAATACTGCCCCCTATGTACAAGAATATAACTACTATAATACTGCCCTCTATGTACAAGAATATAACTACTATAATACTGCCCCTATGTACAAGAATATAACTACTATAATACTGCCCCCTACGTACAAGAATATAACTACTATAATACTGACCCTATGTACAAGAATATAACTACTATAATACTGCCCCTATGTACAAGAATATAACTACTATAATACTGCTCCTATGTACATTAATATAACTACTATAATACTGCTCCTATGTACAAGAATATAACTACTATAATACTGCCCCCTATGTACAAGAGTATAGCTACTATAATACTGCCTCCTATGTACAAGAATATAACTACTATAATACTGCCCCCTATGTACAAGAATATAACTACTATAATACTGCCCCCTATGTACAAGAATATAACTACTATAATACTGCCCTCTATGTACAAGAATATAACTACTATAATACTGCCCCCTATGTACAAGAATATAACTACTATAATACTGCCCTCTATGTACAAGAATATAACTACTATAATACTGCTCCTATGTACAAGAATATAACTACTATAATACTACCTCCTATGTACAAGACTATAACTGCTATAATACTGCCCCCTATGTACAAAAATATAACTACTATAATACTGCCCCCTACGTACAAGAATATAACTACTATAATACTGCCCTCTATGTACAAGAATATAACTACTATAATACTGCCCTCTATGTACAAGAATATAACTACTATAATACTGCCCCTATGTACAAGTATATAACTACTATAATACTGCCCCTATGTACAAGAATATAACTACTATAATACTGCCCCTATGTACAAGAATATAACTACTATAATACTGCCCCCTATGCACAAGAATATAACTACTATAATACTGCCCCTATGTACAAGAATATAACTACTATAATACTGCCCCCTACGTACAAGAATATAACTACTATAATACTGCCCCCTATGTACAAGAATATAACTACTATAATACTGCCCCCTATGTACAAGAATATAACTACTATAATACTGCTCCTATGTACAAGAATATAACTACTATAATACTGCCTCCTATGTACAAGAATATAACTACTATAATACTACCTCCTATGTACAAGAATATAACTACTATAATACTGCTCCTGTGGAGAAAAAAAAAAAGAGTAGTACAGTAGAAAAAAAACGATACAAATTTGGTATTGTTGTAATTGCACTGATCCATAGAATAAAGTTATTATGAAAGATGGCAGAATGATTTTTTTTTCATTTTACTACATTTTTCATTACATTGTACGGTACAGTACATGGCACCATTTAAAAATACAACTTATGCCGCAAAAAAACAAGCTCTCACACAGCAACGTTGATGGATAAATAAAGGAGTTGCGATTTTTTTTGAAGGGGGGAGGAAAAAACGAAAATGGAAAAAAAAGGGTCCGCGTCATTAAGGGATTAAGGGCTTATTCAGACGTCCGTATATCGGCCGAGTTTTCTTGCCCGACTGATATACGCTGTCATTCTTTGCAGGACGGGGATAGCAGGACAGGCTGGGAGCAGTGCACTGAGCTTCCGCCCCCTCTCCGCCCCTCACCACTGTTTGCAATGGGAGGGGCGGAGCTAAGTTCCACCCCCGACCCCTCTCATTGTAAATAGTGGCGAGGAACGGAGAGACGGCGGGAGCTCAGTGCACTGCTCCCGGCCTGTCTCGCCTCCTCCCCCTACAGAGAGGGGCAGCGTATATCGGTCAGGCGTGAAAACCCATCCGATATACAGACGTCTGAATAAGCCCTAATTCCCAACACCCACAGGTGCCCTAAAAACACTTTTTTTTAGGGAGGCCTATCATGTTCCCTAAAGTAAACCCTTCTTCTTCTATTGTGTCTCTACACTCCCTTCTGAAAAACTACCCCCTTCTTCCCACTGCATCCCACATTACAGACAGCTGGTGATCCACCCACACAGCTATATGTATAATGCCCTATGTGTATACTTCCTTATAGTCTGTAAGCTCTTGATCGGGGCCCTCACCCCTATTCTTTAAGTTTCGCATCAGTTTAATACTGTATGTCATGACTCATTCTGTGTAGGTCTCTCCTGAGTTCTAAAGCGCTGCGGAATATGTTGGCGCTGCACAAATAACGATTACTATGTGCGTGGGGTTTGTATGGAGCAGGTCCAGGAGCGTCCCTTAAAATCTCAGGTTAAATAGTGCAGAATGCTGTGCTATTTCACCTGGGACGATGTAAGACAACATAATGGAAGGAGGATGGACCCCCTTCAGTCCATTTGGCGCTATTCGCTTCCATAGTTGGATGCATCCATTCAGGCCAGGGACTCTGTTTTCCTGATTCTATAACAGAACAGAAAAAAGGAATCCATAGACACAGTGGCATAGCTATCGCAGTCGCAATGGTCGCAGTTGTACAGGCACCTTGTGCCACACTGAATGGGCTGCAGTATGCCGGCACCCTCTCCCAGCCTCCCGATAGACTGTCCGGCACATTGGTGGTGCAGAGTACAGGATGCAGAGTACAGTGTGGAAGAGACAGGGAGCAGAGACAGCCAGGTTAGCAGGCAGCAGAGCTAAGTGGTGCCGACATGCAGCTACCGGAAGAGAAGGGAACGGGAGGCTGGGGCTGGTCACCTCGGGTTTCCCACCCACAGTAATGCTTCACCTATGAAGAAATATCGACTTCTGCCGGAGTGTTGTGCCGCTCAGTTTCTCTGCTGTTGCAGGTTCTTCAATGGTGGTGTGGATTGCTGCCTGCAGCTTCTATGAAGATACCCTACACAAACACACGTGTATATATATGTTCACATGGCCATACTGTATTTGCTGAGGATTTCGCGCAGTGAATCGGCACCTTAATTGCAGCGGTTAAATCCATTGTGGGTTAACTGATGTGCAGATTTGGGTGCGGATCTGCTGTTTGCTTCACCCTTTGCAAAGCATACAGAGAGGTCTGCAGCAAGCAAGTTACAATGTTGCAGATGTAACTCCCGCATTGCATCGTCTCTGCTGCTGATTGCAGATGGAATGTCTCTTCACCTCTTGAACTGGATTATTAAAATGTCTTTCACACTCCTTGCGCTGTAAATGCTGTGGAATTTCAGTTTAAAAAAGCGTTGCGGTCGACTCACACGGGCGTATGCGCAAAAGTGCATGCGCAAGTGCAACCTATTTGCCCTTTCATCAAGTCTTTTGTGCACGTTATTGCACATTATACTGTACTTTTTAAAATCTCCTTGTTCCTTGCCTGGAGATGTCACTGGGTGCCCCCAGATACGTGATCATCGTTGTCCACTGGATAACGGCGATCACGTAAGAGTAAAAAAATAGTTAAAAAAGTTAAAGTTTCATCTTCCCTTAGGCCTCCAACAATGTCCCCCCAATGGGTTCCTTATCCATGGACCTTTCCTCACCTTCTGCGCATGTGCCCTTCGGCAAAATTGCAGACATTTTCACAGAAGCCATGGAGGGCCTGGGAAATTGAAAATCTCCTTGCTCCTAGCCACCAAAGGTACCTGAGAGCCTGGAGCAGTGAGGGCCGTAGTGAGTAGTCCTCGATCACATAAAAGTAAAAATAAAGTTAGCTTCATTTCTCCTCACCGATGCGATTGGTGAAGGGGAATGAAACGTCTTACCAGAGGCCCCTCGGTTTGTCCTTCAACGTTATCATCCTCCATGGACCTTCCTCGGCTTCTACACATGCGTCCGCTGGCAAAATGGAGGACGCATTCACCGAAGTCGTGGAGCACCCAAGAAATTTAAGATCTACTTGCTCCTGGCTACTAAAGGTAGCTGTGAGCCAGGACCAGTGACTGGAGGCCTCGTTGAGCGGTCCACGGTCACATGATCACTATACTCCGATGGTGTAGAAAGGTAGCGATCTACCTTAGGCTGGTCTTACACGACTGGATAGGAATTGTAGATTCTGCAAGTGTTTAATCCGCAGTAATACACAGATCAATCAAATGCATTGGTGTCATGTCTGCTGGGCACACCTCGACGCAGGATGGACACAGGAACGTTCAAACAAAACACACTGGCTTGAACACCAAGGGGACAATGAACTGCACGTGGGACTCATGGACAGACATAATATAAGGATTGACAAATGACCAAAACACTCACCTTGCATACCAGCACACAACAGATGGAACTGCTATAGAATATACAAGGTATTGGTTCATTAATTGGCCAAGTCACTTAAGCCCATGAGCCCAAACTTCCAGGGTCCTCGTTGTCTCATGGGTCCCTACTCTAACGGGACAACATGCACCAGAACCCTGTGTGCAAGCAGGGCAATTGCCCCAATAAGGGCAGCCCAGCACTGGAACCTAAAGGCCTAACTAGCCCAGAGATGACAAACGATCCAGCAGGACAGGACAGATTCACACCAACACACTAGGGCTAGCATGCAAGACAGAACACACAGTACAGGACTATTAACACCTAATGTCTGGACACGACACCGTCCGTCCATCTGTACATACATACATACATACATACATACATACATACATACATACATACTGAACACACATAACAGGCATGCAGGAAAACCAAACCCTAGAGTGAAGGGGCTGGTTGTATATATATGCAGTAGACCCGTGGGGATTGTCTGGTGGAAAAAACTCCACACCCAGCCAGCTCAATTATCCCACACCTATGAAGTTGTGCTCCTGGAAACCTGCAGAACATCAGAACCCAGCAGCACCAACCTGACAATTGGATTATGCAGATCGGCTCACATTAGCGGATGGCAATTACGTAATCCACTTGCAGAAAACATAACACAGTGTATTTTATTTTACCGTGGATATCTGCTATATAAAGCCCATTGTGCTCCATGGTCGTGAATTTACCCGCAGCCCATACGCAACTACATTGTATACGGGCTGCGGGTACCCGCGTCATTATAAAAAACATAAAAAGAGAGCACAGGGAAATATGGATAGTGATCCAGAACTAGAAAAAAATCTCAGCACTTCCTTAAAAAGTTCACCTTTATCATAAATCCATAAAAAATGACAAAGGTAGTAACTGCGCACAACAGCGCCACTTTTTAGGGGGAAGTACTGGGATTTTTTTCTATTTCTGGACAAGAAATATAACCAAACAAAAAATGGTGTACTGCGCCTGACCGCCTGTGTGAGTACGCAGTTGTGCGCAGTACATCACGCAACCATACGCAGGGCCACGGCCGGGCTCACCGCTGAGATCCGTTACGGGCCTCCACAAGTGGATTTCACATACAACCGTGTGAGCCCGGTATTATTCAGACCGCTCCCTATAATACGTAATTTACAAGGAGCCTCCGGAAACGCCCGCCGTCCTGCAGTTCCAGGAACAGCTTGTTGAGCGCCTTCTGTGTGAGACCGTTGCACCTCAGCAAGCTTACGAAGACTCACAAAGTGAAACTTTTTACACCCCATCCCTGCCGCTGAGGTCAAGAAATACCCCCCCGCCCCCCCAAAAAAACATGTCAGGTTTACAGCAAACATGGGAGGAAGAGGGATACTCAGTTTTATTGCGCTATGTACCTATCCCAAGCAGGCCTCCGTAATTACCGCTGTTTTCAGACATACCACACAGTCTTACATTATTAGGGCTTATTTAGACGACCGTATATCAGCCGGGTATTTACGCCGGTCGATATACGGCGTCTCTCTCTGCAGGGGGAGGAGGCTAGAAGAGCCGGCAGCAGTGCTCTGAGCTCCCGCCCCCTCTCTGGCTCCTCTCCACCCCCTCTCCGCCCCTCTGCACTATTTGCAATGAGAGGAGGCGGGACAGGGGCGGGGCTAAGTCCTAGGAATTATGCCTCCCCTCATTTCAAATAGTGCAGAGGGGCAGAGAGGGGGTGGAGAGTTGGTGGAGAGGGGGCGGGAGCTCAGAGCACTGATATATGGTCGTCTGAATAAGCCCTTAGTTTTATCTATGATTTAGGGAATGCCAAAAAGAGGGGGAGAGGATTCTTTTTAGGGAGTCAATTATTTTATTTTGCACAAGTGAGCAATGGGGCCTGAAATGTATCCAGTTGTGCTCTGAAATCCAACGGGTGATCCCTCCATTACAGGCCTAGCCGTGTGTCCTATAAGAGGATTGGGGCTCCAATGGGGGTATTGCTGAACACAGAAGAAACAGTGCTATAAAATTTGGGATGCGTCCCTTCAGTTTTCTTTGTTTGAAACAAAGAAAACTATCATGAAAGTGACATTTATGAAAAAGAATAAAATTGTATTTATTTTTCACATGCTCTATAATCAGTTTTGTGGGGTCAGAATGCTCAGTACACTCCTAGATGAATTAGTTAAGGCGTCAAGTTGGCACCAAGTGAGCAATGGGTCCTGGAATTTATTCAGCTGTGCCTTGAAAGCCAAAGGGTGTTCCCTCCATTGCAGGCCTACCCATGTGTTCTGTAAGCAGATTATGGCTACAATGGGTATGTTTCTGAACACGGGACAAACAGGGGGATCCATTTTGGACTGAAAGTCTTCATTTATACGTGTGCTGTACAAAAATACTGTTTTTAAAGGAGATGTCCCATGAAAGCAAGTGGGTCTATACACTTCTGTATGGCCATAATAATGCACTTTGTAATGTACATTGTGCATTAATTATGAGCCATACAGAAGTTATAAAAAGTTTTATACTTACCTGCTCCGTTGCTGGCGTCCTCGTCTCCATGGAGCCGACTAATTTTTGGCCTCCGATGGCCAAATTAGCCGCGCTTGCGCAGTCCGGGTCTTCTGCAGTCTTCTATGGGGCTCCGTGTAGCTCCGTGTAGCTCCGCCCCGTCACGTGCCGATTCCAGCCAATCAGGAGGCTGGAATCGGCAGTGGACCGCACAGAAGAGCTGCGGTCCACGGAGGAAGAGGCCATCTTCAGCGGTGAGTAGAGAAGTCACCGGAGCGCGGGGATTAAGGTAAGCGCTCCGGTGAGCTTTCTTTACCTCCCTGCATCGGGGTTGTCTCGCGCCGAACGGGGGGGGGGTTGAAAAAAAAAAAAACCCGTTTCGGCGCGGGACAACCCCTTTAAAAATCACACAATTGGCAAAAAAATGTAAACTTGAATTTCTTCCTTTTGCTTTGCTTAACTTCAATCAAAAACTGTGGGACCAAAATACACAGTAAACCCCTAGATGAATTCGGCAAATAGTAGTCTAGTTTTCAAAATGGGGTTATTTGTGGGGGTTTTCTGTGGTTTTGGCCACTAAGGGCTCTACAAGTGGGCAATGGGGCCTAAATCACCTTCAAGCAAAATGACTGTCCTGAAAGCCACCAGCTGCTCCTTTCGGTTTGGGCCCCGTTGTGCATCCAGACATAAGATTAGGGCCACAATAGGTATGTTTCTGAACAAAGGACAAACAGGGATAACCATTTTCATGTGCAGTATAGAAAAAAAGCTGTATTTAAAATGACATATTTGCAAAACTATGACATTTTATTTTTTCTCTAAAGTGCATTAACTACTGAAAAAAATGTGGGGTTGAAATACTCCTGACCCCCCTCAGTGAATACATTAAGGGCTCATGTCCACGGGCAAAATGACATTTAAAATCCGCAGCGGATCTCCCGCGCGCGGATCCGCACCCCATAGGGATGCATTGACCACCCGCGGGTACATAAATACCCGCAGATCGTCAATAAAAGTGATTTTAAAAAAAATGGAGCATGAAAAAATCTGGACCATGCTCCATTTTCATGCGGGTCTCCCGCGGGGACGGCTCCCGCGGGCTTCTATTGAAGCCTATGGAAGCCGTCCGGATCCGCGGGAGACCTAAAATAGGAATTTAAAGCATTTACTCACCCGCAGCGGGCCGCGAAGCTCTGCTCTTCCTCACGGCTGCATCTCCCTTGCTTCGGCTCGGCGACGACGACGACGTGCCGGCGATGTGCCGCCGGCGTCAGGAATTCATCCGCCGGCCGAAAATGAAGATCCGGCCGTGAGGAACAGCTGATCTTCGCCGTCCGCTACGGAAAGGTAAATGCTTTTAAATTCCTATTTTCAGCCCTCATGTCCGCGGGGCAGGAGGGACCCGCTGCAGATTCTACATGTAGAATCTGCAGCGGATCTGATTTTCCCCGTGGACATGAGGCCTAAGGGGTGTATTTTTTAAAATGGGGTCAATTTGGGGGCTATCTATCATTCTGACACCTGTGAGCCTTTGCAATCTTGGCTTGGTGTAGGATGACAAAATGTTCCTCAAAATTTTAAAGTTAAATTTGTACATCTCCTAAATGGTTAAAAAAATAATGTTTTTCCCATGTGCTTTTAGATGAAGCATACAGATGGAAATACATACCTTATCAAAAATTTGTACAGTATGTTTGCATATATTTGAGACATTGCAGTTGAAAATGTGAAAAAATGACATTTTTTTCAAAATGTTCCCAATATTGGCATTTTTAATAGATTTACACAAATTCTATAAGTCTTTTTTACCACCTAAATAAAGTACAATATGTAGTGAGAAAACAATGACAGAATCACTTGGATATGCAAAACCTTTACGGAGTTATTCTATGTTAAAGTGACCCTTGTCAGATATTTAAAATTTGGCCTGATCATTAAGCCACAAACAGGCGTGGTCACTAAGGGGTTAACTGTTTAACTGTTCCCTATAAATGCTATTATCGGTTTAGAAGCATTACTCTTACTATATAACTCAGTGAATTGATTGAGGCTGGGCCCACTGGGAAATTCCGCTGGAGTTGTGACATCACAATGGAGTTGTGATGTCACAATGGAGTTAGATTCTATATCATGACAAGTGCAAATTGTGAGCACAGTTAGCCCAACACTCAGAGGAAGAGCCAGAAGCCAATCATCAGAAGCAGAGGGACCAACTCCGATCTACAGTAGGACGAGCGCTGGAAGTGGGAGAAGCTCATATTCTAGGTAGGGAGATCATCAATTTAGGGAAATTCTCCATCTAGTGGCCAATGTGCAGTATGACAGCTTTCTGACATTACCAGAAATGTCCTATAGGGGGTGATGTAACCGTGCCATCACAATGATTTTTGCTACAAGTTTCTATGTGACAGTTGGTCTAGCTATGTACCGGGAAGGCTTTGTACTGTGTACTTGGAACAGAAGGAACGGTGTGAGATGGACGGCTGCGTATCTATAGCCTGTTTATCTGTATATATAGATCTCGATAGAAATGTTAGTATTTTATGTTATTGCTAAAAACTGCGGAGAGAATAAATGGTCCCATTTTCCGGTATAAAATCGGATCACAAAGTTTAGCGCCAAATTTTCCCAAAAAGTTTGAATTTTCCGCCATCTTTAGCACTGATGAAAAAGTCCACTCTGCAGCAAACACTTCACATGCTGCAGATGCGACTCCCACATCGCGTATTTTCTGCTGGTGATTCTGGATGGAATTTTTCAGCACTATTTGAACTAGATTTTTGAACTCTCATCCGCACGGCTAATACTGGCAATGCTGGGGATTTTCCTTTTAGAAGCATTAGACCTCATGCCCACTTGCACACACGGATTCCACCGACAAATCCTGCAGCAGAGTCCAGCTGTGCCCGTGGACATGGGCAGGAAAAGACATTTTCTTACCTGTCCAGATCCAGCGCGGGTCTCCTCTGTGCCGGCCAGAATTTCTTTCTTCAGCACGGTGGATACGTCCAGACATGCCGAACGCAAGCGCAGTAATATTTATTTTTTAATCTTCTGCTTTCCAGCGAATCTGCGGCACGTCAACAGTAACAGCTGTGCCGCGGATTGAATTGTTTCCATTGACTTCAATGGAAGTTGTCCCATGGGATCTGCAGAAAAATGGAGCATGCTGCGATTTCTTCCCACGCAAGCGATCCGCATAGCGGGAAAAAAATCACATCCGCATCTGCACTTTTTACTGTTCTGCGGACGCTAATGCATCTATATGGGCAGAATGATTTGCGGATCTCCTGCACTGGTGCCCCAGGCGGGTTCCACAAATCAAATCTGCCCGTGGGCATTGGGCCGTACTCTTACTATATAACTCAGTGAATTGATTGAGACTGGGCCCACTGGGGAATTCTGCTGGAGTTGTGACATCACAATGGAGTTGTGATGTCACAATGGAGTTAGATTCTATATCATGACAAGTGCAAATTGTGTGCACAGTTAGCCCAACACTCAGAGGAAGAGCCAGAAGCCAATCATCCAGCAGCGCAACTACAGCCAGAAGCAGAGGGACCAACTCCGATCTGCAGGAGGACGAGCGCTGGAAGTGGGAGAAGCTCATATTCTAGGTAGGGAGATCATCAATTTAGGGAAATTCTCCATCTAGTGGACAATGTGCAATATGACAGCTTTCTGACATACTTTACCAGAAATGTCCTATAGGGGGTGATGTAACCGTGCCATCACAATGATTTTTGCTACACGTTTCTACGTGACAGTTGGTCTAGTTATGTACCGTGAAGGCTTTGTACTGTGTACTTGGTACAGAAGGAACGGTGTGAGATAGACGGCTGCGTATCTATAGCCTGTTTATCTGTATATATAGATCTCGATAGAAATGTTAGTATTTTATGTTATTGCTAAAAACTACGGAGAGAACAAATGTTCCAAGTTTCCGGTATAAAATTGGATCACAAAGTTTAGCGCCATACTCTCCCAAAAAGTTTGAATTTTCTTCCATCTTTAGCACTGATGAAAAAGTTTAATCTGCAGCAAACAATTCACATGCTGCAGATGTGACTCCCACATTGCATCGTTTCTGCTGATGATTCCGGATGGAATTTTTCGGCACCATTTGGACTTGATTTTTAAAATCTCATCCGCACGGCTAAAACTGGCAATGAAAATTCAAAGCATTACTCTTACTATATAACTCAGTGCAGTGCTTGAGCCTAGACCAACTGGGAAATCCCCTTGAGTTGTGACATCACAATGGAGTTGTGATGTCACAGTGGAGTTAGATATATCATACCATGGCAAGTGCAAATTGTGAGCACAGTTAGTCCAACCCTCAGAAGAAGAGCAGAAGCCGATCATTCAGCAGCGCAACTACAGCTAGAAGCCGAGGGACCAACTCTGATCCGCAGGAGAACGAGCGTTAGAAGTGGGAGAAGGAGCCTCAGGGAGGATGAGAAATTCATATCCCAGATAGGGAGATCATCAATTTAGAGAAAGACTCCATCTAGTGGCGAATGTCGAGCATGACAGCTTTACCTTCTGACAGGCCTTACTGCAAATGCCCTATAGGAGGTGATGCAGTAATGTCATTACCCCGGTGTATCCTAGTGGGCGCTGCCTGGATAACTCCTTTAAAGAAATTCTACTTACTCCTCCAGTAGCTCTGGTCCAGCGGCGCTGTGCAGAGTCTGTGACCGATAACGTTTGCGACAAGTTCATACTTTTAAACGGAGGGTTCTCTGTGCATTAGCACCTCACGGGCGAACTGTATTTATGTTAGTATGTTTTATGTGAGATATCCGGTTGATGACGCTTGTATGCAGGCCTGTCAAATTTTCTGGACCATCAGGACCTTTTCTATTTTTGACCTAGTTGATAGGTCATGTTGGTGTGACAAGTCCACCAATTCTGGAGATGGAATGGCCGGCGGAAGGGGTTGGAGGTGCGCCGGAAATCTTTTTTTTACACCATGTGTGCATGTAGTTCAAGACTGCATACTTGTTGTAAAATTTATTTAACTCAGTCTAATGGTCTAGAAAAATTGACACGCCTGTAACACCATCAGCACGGGCGTCCTTGTGATGCTGAGGCAGTTTGGACTCCACTCCTTAAAGACCTAGATTGTTCCCGCTTTCCCCAAACAGGAGTGGACTCTATGTGTTAGCATCTCATGGGCGGATTGAGTGAATGTCAATAAGTTTCAAGTAAGCAAACCTTAGCCCAAAAATGTTTAGTAGATATTTGTGCGGCCATATTGATGATGCAGTGTCCAGGTATGTCTATTGTCTTGGATAGATCTAGGGAATAAATGAAAGTGATGAAGAGGAGTAAAAATAAATACAGAATGGAGACAACCGTCTGCGGCTCCGGCCCGACTGCCCCTTTCTTTTGAGAAGCCCCTCAATGTTTTGGGAAACGGGCGGAGGACATTGTCTCCATTGAAAGTGGCCCCCCTGTGATGCTGATGCAGTTTGGGCTCCACTCCTTGAATTCCACCCCCTCCCCGAGGTCGAGTGTGTTGAGTTCATACTTTTATACGGAGGGTTTGCTGTGCATTAGCACCTCACGGGCGAACTGTATTTATGTTAGTATGTTTTATGTGAGCTATCCGGTTGATGACGCTTGTATGCAAGCCTGTCAAATTTTCTGGACCATCAGGACCTTTTCTATTTTTGACCTAGTTGATAGGTAATGTTGGTGTGGCAAATCCACCAATTCTGGAGATGGAATGGCCGGCGGAAGGGGTTGGAGGTGCGCCGGAAATCTTTTTTTTACACCATGTGTGCATGTAGTTCAAGACTGCATACTTGTTGTAAAATTTATTTAACTCAGTCTAATGGTCTAGAAAAATTGACACGCCTGTAACACCATCAGCACGGGCGTCCTTGTGATGCTGAGGCAGTTTGGACTCCACTCCTTAAAGACCTAGATTGTTCCCGGTTTCCCCAAACAGGAGTGGACTCTATGCGTTAGCATCTCATGGGCGGATTGAGTGACTGTCAATAAGTTTCAAGTAAGCAAACCTTAGCCCAAAAATGTTTAGTAGATATTTGTGCGGCCATATTGATGATGCAGTGTCCAGGTATGTCTATTGTCTTGGATAGATCTAGGGAATAAATGAAAGTGATGAAGAGGAGTAAAAATAAATACAGAATGGAGACAACCGTCTGCGGCTCCGGCCCGACTGCCCCTTTCTTTTGAGAAGCCCCTCAATGTTTTGGGAAACGGGCGGAGGACATTGTCTCCATTGAAAGTGGCCCCCCTGTGATGCTGATGCAGTTTGGGCTCCACTCCTTGAATTCCACCCCCTCCCCGAGGTCGAGTGTGTTGAGTTCATACTTTTATACGGAGGGTTTGCTGTGCATTAGCACCTCACGGGCGAACTGTATTTATGTTAGTATGTTTTATGTGAGCTATCCGGTTGATGACGCTTGTATGCAGGCCTGTCAAATTTTCTGGACCATCAGGACCTTTTCTATTTTTGACCTAGTTGATAGGTAATGTTGGTGTGACAAGTCCACCAATTCTGGAGATGGAATGGCCGGCGGAAGGGGTTGGAGGTGCGCCGGAAATCTTTTTTTTACACCATGTGTGCATGTAGTTCAAGACTGCATACTTGTTGTAAAATTTATTTAACTCAGTCTAATGGTCTAGAAAAATTGACACGCCTGTAACACCATCAGCACGGGCGTCCTTGTGATGCTGAGGCAGTTTGGACTCCACTCCTTAAAGACCTAGATTGTTCCCGGTTTCCCCAAACAGGAGTGGACTCTATGCGTTAGCATCTCATGGGCGGATTGAGTGACTGTCAATAAGTTTCAAGTAAGCAAACCTTAGCCCAAAAATGTTTAGTAGATATTTGTGCGGCCATATTGATGATGCAGTGTCCAGGTATGTCTATTGTCTTGGATAGATCTAGGGAATAAATGAAAGTGATGAAGAGGAGTAAAAATAAATACAGAATGGAGACAACCGTCTGTGGCTCCGGCCCGACTGCCCCTTTCTTTTGAGAAGCCCCTCAATGTTTTGGGAAACGGGCGGAGGACATTGTCTCCATTGAAAGTGGCCCCCCTGTGATGCTGATGCAGTTTGGGCTCCACTCCTTGAATTCCACCCCCTCCCCGAGGTCGAGTGTGTTGAGTTCATACTTTTATACGGAGGGTTTGCTGTGCATTAGCACCTCACGGGCGAACTGTATTTATGTTAGTATGTTTTATGTGAGCTATCCGGTTGATGACGCTTGTATGCAGGCCTGTCAAATTTTCTGGACCATCAGGACCTTTTCTATTTTTGACCTAGTTGATAGGTAATGTTGGTGTGGCAAATCCACCAATTCTGGAGATGGAATGGCCGGCGGAAGGGGTTGGAGGTGCGCCGGAAATCTTTTTTTTACACCATGTGTGCATGTAGTTCAAGACTGCATACTTGTTGTAAAATTTATTTAACTCAGTCTAATGGTCTAGAAAAATTGACACGCCTGTAACACCATCAGCACGGGCGTCCTTGTGATGCTGAGGCAGTTTGGACTCCACTCCTTAAAGACCTAGATTGTTCCCGGTTTCCCCAAACAGGAGTGGACTCTATGCGTTAGCATCTCATGGGCGGATTGAGTGACTGTCAATAAGTTTCAAGTAAGCAAACCTTAGCCCAAAAATGTTTAGTAGATATTTGTGCGGCCATATTGATGATGCAGTGTCCAGGTATGTCTATTGTCTTGGATAGATCTAGGGAATAAATGAAAGTGATGAAGAGAAGTAAAAATAAATACAGAATGGAGACAACCGTCTGCGGCTCCGGCCCGACTGCCCCTTTCTTTTGAGAAGCCCCTCAATGTTTTGGGAAACGGGCGGAGGACATTGTCTCCATTGAAAGTGGCCCCCCTGTGATGCTGATGCAGTTTGGGCTCCACTCCTTGAATTCCACCCCCTCCCCGAGGTCGAGTGTGTTGAGTTCATACTTTTATACGGAGGGTTTGCTGTGCATTAGCACCTCACGGGCAAACTGTATTTATGTTAGTATGTTTTATGTGAGCTATCCGGTTGATGACGCTTGTATGCAAGCCTGTCAAATTTTCTGGACCATCAGGACCTTTTCTATTTTTGACCTAGTTGATAGGTAATGTTGGTGTGGCAAATCCACCAATTCTGGAGATGGAATGGCCGGCGGAAGGGGTTGGAGGTGCGCCGCAAATCTTTTTTTTACACCATGTGTGCATGTAGTTCAAGACTGCATACTTGTTGTAAAATTTATTTAACTCAGTCTAATGGTCTAGAAAAATTGACACGCCTGTAACACCATCAGCACGGGCGTCCTTGTGATGCTGAGGCAGTTTGGACTCCACTCCTTAAAGACCTAGATTGTTCCCGCTTTCCCCAAACAGGAGTGGACTCTATGCGTTAGCATCTCATGGGCGGATTGAGTGACTGTCAATAAGTTTCAAGTAAGCAAACCTTAGCCCAAAAATGTTTAGTAGATATTTGTGCGGCCATATTGATGATGCAGTGTCCAGGTATGTCTATTGTCTTGGATAGATCTAGGGAATAAATGAAAGTGATGAAGAGAAGTAAAAATAAATACAGAATGGAGACAACCGTCTGCGGCTCCGGCCCGACTGCCCCTTTCTTTTGAGAAGCCCCTCAATGTTTTGGGAAACGGGCGGAGGACATTGTCTCCATTGAAAGTGGCCCCCCTGTGATGCTGATGCAGTTTGGGCTCCACTCCTTGAATTCCACCCCCTCCCCGAGGTCGAGTGTGTTGAGTTCATACTTTTATACGGAGGGTTTGCTGTGCATTAGCACCTCACGGGCAAACTGTATTTATGTTAGTATGTTTTATGTGAGCTATCCGGTTGATGACGCTTGTATGCAAGCCTGTCAAATTTTCTGGACCATCAGGACCTTTTCTATTTTTGACCTAGTTGATAGGTAATGTTGGTGTGGCAAATCCACCAATTCTGGAGATGGAATGGCCGGCGGAAGGGGTTGGAGGTGCGCCGCAAATCTTTTTTTTACACCATGTGTGCATGTAGTTCAAGACTGCATACTTGTTGTAAAATTTATTTAACTCAGTCTAATGGTCTAGAAAAATTGACATGCCTGTAACACCATCAGCACGGGCGTCCTTGTGATGCTGAGGCAGTTTGGACTCCACTCCTTAAAGACCTAGATTGTTCCCGGTTTCCCCAAACGGGAGTGGACTCTATGCGTTAGCATCTCATGGGCGGATTGAGTGACTGTCAATAAGTTTCAAGTAAGCAAACCTTAGCCCAAAAATGTTTAGTAGATATTTGTGCGGCCATATTGATGATGCAGTGTCCAGGTATGTCTATTGTCTTGGATAGATCTAGGGAATAAATGAAAGTGATGAAGAGGAGTAAAAATAAATACAGAATGGAGACAACCGTCTGCGGCTCCGGCCCGACTGCCCCTTTCTTTTGAGAAGCCCCTCAATGTTTTGGGAAACGGGCGGAGGACATTGTCTCCATTGAAAGTGGCCCCCCTGTGATGCTGATGCAGTTTGGGCTCCACTCCTTGAATTCCACCCCCTCCCCGAGGTCGAGTGTGTTGAGTTCATACTTTTATACGGAGGGTTTGTTGTGCATTAGCACCTCACGGGCGAACTGTATTTATGTTAGTATGTTTTATGTGAGCTATCCGGTTGATGACGCTTGTATGCAGGCCTGTCAAATTTTCTGGACCATCAGGACCTTTTCTATTTTTGACCTAGTTGATAGGTAATGTTAGTGTGGCAAATCCACCAATTCTGGAGATGGAATGGCCGGCGGAAGGGGTTGGAGGTGCGCCGGAAATCTTTTTTTTACACCATGTGTGCATGTAGTTCAAGACTGCATACTTGTTGTAAAATTTATTTAACTCAGTCTAATGGTCTAGAAAAATTGACACGCCTGTAACACCATCAGCACGGGCGTCCTTGTGATGCTGAGGCAGTTTGGACTCCACTCCTTAAAGACCTAGATTGTTCCCGGTTTCCCCAAACAGGAGTGGACTCTATGCGTTAGCATCTCATGGGCGGATTGAGTGACTGTCAATAAGTTTCAAGTAAGCAAACCTTAGCCCAAAAATGTTTCGGTAGATATTTGTGCGGTGATATTGATGATGCAGTGTCCAGGTATGTCTATTGTCTTGGATAGATCTAGGGAATAAATGAAAGTGATGAAGAGAAGTAAAAATAAATACAGAATAGAGACAACCGTCTGCGGCTCCGGCCCGACTGCCCCTTTCTTTTGAGAAGCCCCTCAATGTTTTGGGAAACGGGCGGAGGACATTGTCTCCATTGAAAGTGGCCCCCCTGTGATGCTGATGCAGTTTGGGCTCCACTCCTTGAATTCCACCCCCTCCCCGAGGTCGAGTGTGTTGAGTTCATACTTTTATACGGAGGGTTTGCTGTGCATTAGCACCTCACGGGCAAACTGTATTTATGTTAGTATGTTTTATGTGAGCTATCCGGTTGATGACGCTTGTATGCAAGCCTGTCAAATTTTCTGGACCATCAGGACCTTTTCTATTTTTGACCTAGTTGATAGGTAATGTTGGTGTGGCAAATCCACCAATTCTGGAGATGGAATGGCCGGCGGAAGGGGTTGGAGGTGCGCCGCAAATCTTTTTTTTACACCATGTGTGCATGTAGTTCAAGACTGCATACTTGTTGTAAAATTTATTTAACTCAGTCTAATGGTCTAGAAAAATTGACACGCCTGTAACACCATCAGCACGGGCGTCCTTGTGATGCTGAGGCAGTTTGGACTCCACTCCTTAAAGACCTAGATTGTTCCCGGTTTCCCCAAACAGGAGTGGACTCTATGCATTAGCATCTCATGGGCGGATTGAGTGACTGTCAATAAGTTTCAAGTAAGCAAACCTTAGCCCAAAAATGTTTAGTAGATATTTGTGCGGCCATATTGATGATGCAGTGTCCAGGTATGTCTATTGTCTTGGATAGATCTAGGGAATAAATGAAAGTGATGAAGAGGAGTAAAAATAAATACAGAATGGAGACAACCGTCTGCGGCTCCGGCCCGACTGCCCCTTTCTTTTGAGAAGCCCCTCAATGTTTTGGGAAACGGGCGGAGGACATTGTCTCCATTGAAAGTGGCCCCCCTGTGATGCTGATGCAGTTTGGGCTCCACTCCTTGAATTCCACCCCCTCCCCGAGGTCGAGTGTGTTGAGTTCATACTTTTATACGGAGGGTTTGCTGTGCATTAGCACCTCACGGGCGAACTGTATTTATGTTAGTATGTTTTATGTGAGCTATCCGGTTGATGACGCTTGTATGCAGGCCTGTCAAATTTTCTGGACCATCAGGACCTTTTCTATTTTTGACCTAGTTGATAGGTAATGTTAGTGTGGCAAATCCACCAATTCTGGAGATGGAATGGCCGGCGGAAGGGGTTGGAGGTGCGCCGGAAATCTTTTTTTTACACCATGTGTGCATGTAGTTCAAGACTGCATACTTGTTGTAAAATTTATTTAACTCAGTCTAATGGTCTAGAAAAATTGACACGCCTGTAACACCATCAGCACGGGCGTCCTTGTGATGCTGAGGCAGTTTGGACTCCACTCCTTAAAGACCTAGATTGTTCCCGGTTTCCCCAAACAGGAGTGGACTCTATGCGTTAGCATCTCATGGGCGGATTGAGTGACTGTCAATAAGTTTCAAGTAAGCAAACCTTAGCCCAAAAATGTTTAGTAGATATTTGTGCGGCCATATTGATGATGCAGTGTCCAGGTATGTCTATTGTCTTGGATAGATCTAGGGAATAAATGAAAGTGATGAAGAGAAGTAAAAATAAATACAGAATAGAGACAACCGTCTGCGGCTCCGGCCCGACTGCCCCTTTCTTTTGAGAAGCCCCTCAATGTTTTGGGAAACGGGCGGAGGACATTGTCTCCATTGAAAGTGGCCCCCCTGTGATGCTGATGCAGTTTGGGCTCCACTCCTTGAATTCCACCCCCTCCCCGAGGTCGAGTGTGTTGAGTTCATACTTTTATACGGAGGGTTTGCTGTGCATTAGCACCTCACGGGCAAACTGTATTTATGTTAGTATGTTTTATGTGAGCTATCCGGTTGATGACGCTTGTATGCAAGCCTGTCAAATTTTCTGGACCATCAGGACCTTTTCTATTTTTGACCTAGTTGATAGGTAATGTTGGTGTGGCAAATCCACCAATTCTGGAGATGGAATGGCCGGCGGAAGGGGTTGGAGGTGCGCCGCAAATCTTTTTTTTACACCATGTGTGCATGTAGTTCAAGACTGCATACTTGTTGTAAAATTTATTTAACTCAGTCTAATGGTCTAGAAAAATTGACACGCCTGTAACACCATCAGCACGGGCGTCCTTGTGATGCTGAGGCAGTTTGGACTCCACTCCTTAAAGACCTAGATTGTTCCCGGTTTCCCCAAACAGGAGTGGACTCTATGCGTTAGCATCTCATGGGCGGATTGAGTGACTGTCAATAAGTTTCAAGTAAGCAAACCTTAGCCCAAAAATGTTTAGTAGATATTTGTGCGGCCATATTGATGATGCAGTGTCCAGGTATGTCTATTGTCTTGGATAGATCTAGGGAATAAATGAAAGTGATGAAGAGAAGTAAAAATAAATACAGAATGGAGACAACCGTCTGCGGCTCCGGCCCGACTGCCCCTTTCTTTTGAGAAGCCCCTCAATGTTTTGGGAAACGGGCGGAGGACATTGTCTCCATTGAAAGTGGCCCCCCTGTGATGCTGATGCAGTTTGGGCTCCACTCCTTGAATTCCACCCCCTCCCCGAGGTCGAGTGTGTTGAGTTCATACTTTTATACAGAGGGTTTGCTGTGCATTAGCACCTCACGGGCAAACTGTATTTATGTTAGTATGTTTTATGTGAGCTATCCGGTTGATGACGCTTGTATGCAAGCCTGTCAAATTTTCTGGACCATCAGGACCTTTTCTATTTTTGACCTAGTTGATAGGTAATGTTGGTGTGGCAAATCCACCAATTCTGGAGATGGAATGGCCGGCGGAAGGGGTTGGAGGTGCGCCGCAAATCTTTTTTTTACACCATGTGTGCATGTAGTTCAAGACTGCATACTTGTTGTAAAATTTATTTAACTCAGTCTAATGGTCTAGAAAAATTGACACGCCTGTAACACCATCAGCACGGGCGTCCTTGTGATGCTGAGGCAGTTTGGACTCCACTCCTTAAGGACCTAGATTGTTCCCGGTTTCCCCAAACGGGAGTGGACTCTATGCGTTAGCATCTCATGGGCGGATTGAGTGACTGTCAATAAGTTTCAAGTAAGCAAACCTTAGCCCAAAAATGTTTAGTAGATATTTGTGCGGCCATATTGATGATGCAGTGTCCAGGTATGTCTATTGTCTTGGATAGATCTAGGGAATAAATGAAAGTGATGAAGAGGAGTAAAAATAAATACAGAATGGAGACAACCGTCTGCGGCTCCGGCCCGACTGCCCCTTTCTTTTGAGAAGCCCCTCAATGTTTTGGGAAACGGGCGGAGGACATTGTCTCCATTGAAAGTGGCCCCCCTGTGATGCTGATGCAGTTTGGGCTCCACTCCTTGAATTCCGCCCCCTCCCCGAGGTCGAGTGTGTTGAGTTCATACTTTTATACGGAGGGTTTGCTGTGCATTAGCACCTCACGGGCAAACTGTATTTATGTTAGTATGTTTTATGTGAGCTATCCGGTTGATGACGCTTGTATGCAAGCCTGTCAAATTTTCTGGACCATCAGGACCTTTTCTATTTTTGACCTAGTTGATAGGTAATGTTGGTGTGGCAAATCCACCAATTCTGGAGATGGAATGGCCGGCGGAAGGGGTTGGAGGTGCACCGCAAATCTTTTTTTTACACCATGTGTGCATGTAGTTCAAGACTGCATACTTGTTGTAAAATTTATTTAACTCAGTCTAATGGTCTAGAAAAATTGACATGCCTGTAACACCATCAGCACGGGCGTCCTTGTGATGCTGAGGCAGTTTGGACTCCACTCCTTAAAGACCTAGATTGTTCCCGGTTTCCCCAAACGGGAGTGGACTCTATGCGTTAGCATCTCATGGGCGGATTGAGTGACTGTCAATAAGTTTCAAGTAAGCAAACCTTAGCCCAAAAATGTTTAGTAGATATTTGTGCGGCCATATTGATGATGCAGTGTCCAGGTATGTCTATTGTCTTGGATAGATCTAGGGAATAAATGAAAGTGATGAAGAGGAGTAAAAATAAATACAGAATGGAGACAACCGTCTGCGGCTCCGGCCCGACTGCCCCTTTCTTTTGAGAAGCCCCTCAATGTTTTGGGAAACGGGCGGAGGACATTGTCTCCATTGAAAGTGGCCCCCCTGTGGTGCTGATGCAGTTTGGGCTCCACTCCTTGAATTCCACCCCCTCCCCGAGGTCGAGTGTGTTGAGTTCATACTTTTATACGGAGGGTTTGCTGTGCATTAGCACCTCACGGGCGAACTGTATTTATGTTAGTATGTTTTATGTGAGCTATCCGGTTGATGACGCTTGTATGCAGGCCTGTCAAATTTTCTGGACCATCAGGACCTTTTCTATTTTTGACCTAGTTGATAGGTAATGTTAGTGTGGCAAATCCACCAATTCTGGAGATGGAATGGCCGGCGGAAGGGGTTGGAGGTGCGCCGGAAATCTTTTTTTTACACCATGTGTGCATGTAGTTCAAGACTGCATACTTGTTGTAAAATTTATTTAACTCAGTCTAATGGTCTAGAAAAATTGACACGCCTGTAACACCATCAGCACGGGCGTCCTTGTGATGCTGAGGCAGTTTGGACTCCACTCCTTAAAGACCTAGATTGTTCCCGCTTTCCCCAAACAGGAGTGGACTCTATGCGTTAGCATCTCATGGGCGGATTGAGTGACTGTCAATAAGTTTCAAGTAAGCAAACCTTAGCCCAAAAATGTTTAGTAGATATTTGTGCGGCCATATTGATGATGCAGTGTCCAGGTATGTCTATTGTCTTGGATAGATCTAGGGAATAAATGAAAGTGATGAAGAGGAGTAAAAATAAATACAGAATGGAGACAACCGTCTGCGGCTCCGGCCCGACTGCCCCTTTCTTTTGAGAAGCCCCTCAATGTTTTGGGAAACGGGCGGAGGACATTGTCTCCATTGAAAGTGGCCCCCCTGTGATGCTGATGCAGTTTGGGCTCCACTCCTTGAATTCCACCCCCTCCCCGAGGTCGAGTGTGTTGAGTTCATACTTTTATACGGAGGGTTTGCTGTGCATTAGCACCTCACGGGCGAACTGTATTTATGTTAGTATGTTTTATGTGAGCTATCCGGTTGATGACGCTTGTATGCAGGCCTGTCAAATTTTCTGGACCATCAGGACCTTTTCTTTTTTTGACCTAGTTGATAGGTAATGTTGGTGTGGCAAATCCACCAATTCTGGAGATGGAATGGCCGGCGGAAGGGGTTGGAGGTGCGCCGCAAATCTTTTTTTTACACCATGTGTGCATGTAGTTCAAGACTGCATACTTGTAAAATTTATTTAACTCAGTCTAATGGTCTAGAAAAATTGACACGCCTGTAACACCATCAGCACGGGCGTCCTTGTGATGCTGAGGCAGTTTGGACTCCACTCCTTAAAGACCTAGATTGTTCCCGGTTTCCCCAAACAGGAGTGGACTCTATGCGTTAGCATCTCATGGGCGGATTGAGTGACTGTCAATAAGTTTCAAGTAAGCAAACCTTAGCCCAAAAATGTTTAGTAGATATTTGTGCGGCCATATTGATGATGCAGTGTCAGGTATGTCTATTGTCTTTGATAGATCTAGGGAATAAATGAAAGTGATGAAGAGGAGTAAAAATAAATACAGAATGGAGACAACCGTCTGCGGCTCTGGCCCGACTGCCCCTTTCTTTTGAGAAGCCCCTCAATGTTTTGGGAAACGGGCGGAGGACATTGTCTTCATTGAAAGTGGCCCCCCTGTGATGCTGATGCAGTTTGGGCTCCACTCCTTGAATTCCACCCCCTCCCCGAGGTCGAGTGTGTTGAGTTCATACTTTTATACGGAGGGTTTGCTGTGCATTAGCACCTCACGGGCAAACTGTATTTATATTAGTATGTTTTATGTGAGCTATCCGGTTGATGACGCTTGTATGCAAGCCTGTCAAATTTTCTGGACCATCAGGACCTTTTCTATTTTTGACCTAGTTGATAGGTAATGTTGGTGTGGCAAATCCACCAATTCTGGAGATGGAATGGCCGGCGGAAGGGGTTGGAGGTGCGCCGCAAATCTTTTTTTTACACCATGTGTGCATGTAGTTCAAGACTGCATACTTGTTGTAAAATTTATTTAACTCAGTCTAATGGTCTAGAAAAATTGACACGCCTGTAACACCATCAGCACGGGCGTCCTTGTGATGCTGAGGCAGTTTGGACTCCACTCCTTAAAGACCTAGATTGTTCCCGGTTTCCCCAAACGGGAGTGGACTCTATGCGTTAGCATCTCATGGGCGGATTGAGTGACTGTCAATAAGTTTCAAGTAAGCAAACCTTAGCCCAAAAATGTTTAGTAGATATTTGTGCGGCCATATTGATGATGCAGTGTCCAGGTATGTCTATTGTCTTGGATAGATCTAGGGAATAAATGAAAGTGATGAAGAGGAGTAAAAATAAATACAGAATGGAGACAACCGTCTGCGGCTCCGGCCCGACTGCCCCTTTCTTTTGAGAAGCCCCTCAATGTTTTGGGAAACGGGCGGAGGACATTGTCTCCATTGAAAGTGGCCCCCCTGTGATGCTGATGCAGTTTGGGCTCCACTCCTTGAATTCCACCCCCTCCCCGAGGTCGAGTGTGTTGAGTTCATACTTTTATACGGAGGGTTTGCTGTGCATTAGCACCTCACGGGCGAACTGTATTTATGTTAGTATGTTTTATGTGAGCTATCCGGTTGATGACGCTTGTATGCAGGCCTGTCAAATTTTCTGGACCATCAGGACCTTTTCTTTTTTTGACCTAGTTGATAGGTAATGTTGGTGTGGCAAATCCACCAATTCTGGAGATGGAATGGCCGGCGGAAGGGGTTGGAGGTGCGTCGGAAATCTTTTTATTACACCATGTGTGCATGTAGTTCAAGACTGCATACTTGTAAAATTTATTTAACTCAGTCTAATGGTCTAGAAAAATTGACACGCCTGTAACACCATCAGCACGGGCGTCCTTGTGATGCTGAGGCAGTTTGGACTCCACTCCTTAAAGACCTAGATTGTTCCCGGTTTCCCCAAACAGGAGTGGACTCTATGCGTTAGCATCTCATGGGCGGATTGAGTGACTGTCAATAAGTTTCAAGTAAGCAAACCTTAGCCCAAAAATGTTTAGTAGATATTTGTGCGGCCATATTGATGATGCAGTGTCAGGTATGTCTATTGTCTTGGATAGATCTAGGGAATAAATGAAAGTGATGAAGAGGAGTAAAAATAAATACAGAATGGAGACAACCGTCTGCGGCTCCGGCCCGACTGCCCCTTTCTTTTGAGAAGCCCCTCAATGTTTTGGGAAACGGGCGGAGGACATTGTCTCCATTGAAAGTGGCCCCCCTGTGATGCTGATGCAGTTTGGGCTCCACTCCTTGAATTCCACCCCCTACCCGAGGTCGAGTGTGTTGAGTTCATACTTTTATACGGAGGGTTTGCTGTGCATTAGCACCTCACGGGCAAACTGTATTTATGTTAGTATGTTTTATGTGAGCTATCCGGTTGATGACGCTTGTATGCAAGCCTGTCAAATTTTCTGGACCATCAGGACCTTTTCTATTTTTGACCTAGTTGATAGGTAATGTTGGTGTGGCAAATCCACCAATTCTGGAGATGGAATGGCCGGCGGAAGGGGTTGGAGGTGCGCCGCAAATCTTTTTTTTACACCATGTGTGCATGTAGTTCAAGACTGCATACTTGTTGTAAAATTTATTTAACTCAGTCTAATGGTCTAGAAAAATTGACACGCCTGTAACACCATCAGCACGGGCGTCCTTGTGATGCTGAGGCAGTTTGGACTCCACTCCTTAAAGACCTAGATTGTTCCCGGTTTCCCCAAACGGGAGTGGACTCTATGCGTTAGCATCTCATGGGCGGATTGAGTGACTGTCAATAAGTTTCAAGTAAGCAAACCTTAGCCCAAAAATGTTTAGTAGATATTTGTGCGGCCATATTGATGATGCAGTGTCCAGGTATGTCTATTGTCTTGGATAGATCTAGGGAATAAATGAAAGTGATGAAGAGCAGTAAAAATAAATACAGAATGGAGACAACCGTCTGCGGCTCCGGCCCGACTGCCCCTTTCTTTTGAGAAGCCCCTCAATGTTTTGGGAAACGGGCGGAGGACATTGTCTCCATTGAAAGTGGCCCCCCTGTGATGCTGATGCAGTTTGGGCTCCACTCCTTGAATTCCACCCCCTCCCCGAGGTCGAGTGTGTTGAGTTCATACTTTTATACGGAGGGTTTGCTGTGCATTAGCACCTCACGGGCAAACTGTATTTATGTTAGTATGTTTTATGTGAGCTATCCGGTTGATGACGCTTGTATGCAAGCCTGTCAAATTTTCTGGACCATCAGGACCTTTTCTATTTTTGACCTAGTTGATAGGTAATGTTGGTGTGGCAAATCCACCAATTCTGGAGATGGAATGGCCGGCGGAAGGGGTTGGAGGTGCGCCGCAAATCTTTTTTTTACACCATGTGTGCATGTAGTTCAAGACTGCATACTTGTTGTAAAATTTATTTAACTCAGTCTAATGGTCTAGAAAAATTGACACGCCTGTAACACCATCAGCACGGGCGTCCTTGTGATGCTGAGGCAGTTTGGACTCCACTCCTTAAAGACCTAGATTGTTCCCGGTTTCCCCAAACGGGAGTGGACTCTATGCGTTAGCATCTCATGGGCGGATTGAGTGACTGTCAATAAGTTTCAAGTAAGCAAACCTTAGCCCAAAAATGTTTAGTAGATATTTGTGCGGCCATATTGATGATGCAGTGTCCAGGTATGTCTATTGTCTTGGATAGATCTAGGGAATAAATGAAAGTGATGAAGAGAAGTAAAAATAAATACAGAATGGAGACAACCGTCTGCGGCTCCGGCCCGACTGCCCCTTTCTTTTGAGAAGCCCCTCAATGTTTTGGGAAACGGGCGGAGGACATTGTCTCCATTGAAAGTGGCCCCCCTGTGATGCTGATGCAGTTTGGGCTCCACTCCTTGAATTCCACCCCCTCCCCGAGGTCGAGTGTGTTGAGTTCATACTTTTATACGGAGGGTTTGCTGTGCATTAGCACCTCACGGGCGAACTGTATTTATGTTAGTATGTTTTATGTGAGCTATCCGGTTGATGACGCTTGTATGCAAGCCTGTCAAATTTTCTGGACCATCAGGACCTTTTCTATTTTTGACCTAGTTGATAGGTAATGTTGGTGTGACAAGTCCACCAATTGTGGAGATGGAATGGCCGGCGGAAGGGGTTGGAGGTGCGTCGGAAATCTTTTTTTTACACCATGTGTGCATGTAGTTCAAGACTGCATACTTGTAAAATTTATTTAACTCAGTCTAATGGTCTAGAAAAATTGACACGCCTGTAACACCATCAGCACGGGCGTCCTTGTGATGCTGAGGCAGTTTGGACTCCACTCCTTAAAGACCTAGATTGTTCCCGGTTTCCCCAAACAGGAGTGGACTCTATGCGTTAGCATCTCATGGGCGGATTGAGTGACTGTCAATAAGTTTCAAGTAAGCAAACCTTAGCCCAAAAATGTTTAGTAGATATTTGTGCGGCCATATTGATGATGCAGTGTCAGGTATGTCTATTGTCTTGGATAGATCTAGGGAATAAATGAAAGTGATGAAGAGGAGTAAAAATAAATACAGAATGGAGACAACCGTCTGCGGCTCCGGCCCGACTGCCCCTTTCTTTTGAGAAGCCCCTCAATGTTTTGGGAAACGGGCGGAGGACATTGTCTCCATTGAAAGTGGCCCCCCTGTGATGCTGATGCAGTTTGGGCTCCACTCCTTGAATTCCACCCCCTCCCCGAGGTCGAGTGTGTTGAGTTCATACTTTTATACGGAGGGTTTGCTGTGCATTAGCACCTCACGGGCAAACTGTATTTATGTTAGTATGTTTTATGTGAGCTATCCGGTTGATGACGCTTGTATGCAAGCCTGTCAAATTTTCTGGACCATCAGGACCTTTTCTATTTTTGACCTAGTTGATAGGTAATGTTGGTGTGGCAAATCCACCAATTCTGGAGATGGAATGGCCGGCGGAAGGGGTTGGAGGTGCGCCGCAAATCTTTTTTTTACACCATGTGTGCATGTAGTTCAAGACTGCATACTTGTTGTAAAATTTATTTAACTCAGTCTAATGGTCTAGAAAAATTGACACGCCTGTAACGCCATCAGCACGGGCGTCCTTGTGATGCTGAGGCAGTTTGGACTCCACTCCTTAAAGACCTAGATTGTTCCCGGTTTCCCCAAACAGGAGTGGACTCTATGCGTTAGCATCTCATGGGCGGATTGAGTGACTGTCAATAAGTTTCAAGTAAGCAAACCTTAGCCCAAAAATGTTTAGTAGATATTTGTGCGGCCATATTGATGATGCAGTGTCCAGGTATGTCTATTGTCTTGGATAGATCTAGGGAATAAATGAAAGTGATGAAGAGAAGTAAAAATAAATACAGAATGGAGACAACTGTCTGCGGCTGCGGCCCGACTGCCCCTTTCTTTTGAGAAGCCCCTCAATGTTTTGGGAAACGGGCGGAGGACATTGTCTCCATTGAAAGTGGCCCCCCTGTGATGCTGATGCAGTTTGGGCTCCACTCCTTGAATTCCACCCCCTCCCCAAGGTCGAGTGTGTTGAGTTCATACTTTTATACGGAGGGTTTGCTGTGCCTTAGCACCTCACGGGCAAACTGTATTTATGTTAGTATGTTTTATGTGAGCTATCCGGTTGATGATGCTTGTATGCAGGCCTGTCAAATTTTCTGGACCATCAGGACCTTTTCTATTTTTGACCTAGTTGATAGGTAATGTTGGTGTGGCAAATCCACCAATTCTGGAGATGGAATGGCCGGCGGAAGGGGTTGGAGGTGCGCCGGAAATCTTTTTTTAACACCATGTGTGCATGTAGTTCAAGACTGCATACTTGTTGTAAAATTTATTTAACTCAGTCTAATGGTCTAGAAAAATTGACACGCCTGTAACACCATCAGCACGGGCGTCCTTGTGATGCTGAGGCAGTTTGGACTCCACTCCTTATAGACCTAGATTGTTCCCGGTTTCCCCAAACAGGAGTGGACTCTATGCGTTAGCATCTCATGGGCGGATTGAGTGACTGTCAATAAGTTTCAAGTAAGCAAACCTTAGCCCAAAAATGTTTAGTTGATATTTGTGCGGCCATATTGATGATGCAGTGTCCAGGTATGTCTATTGTCTTGGATAGATCTAGGGAATAAATGAAAGTGATGAAGAGAAGTAAAAATAAATACAGAATAGAGACAACCGTCTGCGGCTCTGGCCCGACTGCCCCTTTCTTTTGAGAAGCCCCTCAATGTTTTGGGAAACGGGCGGAGGACATTGTCTCCATTGAAAGTGGCCCCCCTGTGATGCTGATGCAGTTTGGGCTCCACTCCTTGAATTCCACCCCCTCCCCGAGGTCGAGTGTGTTGAGTTCATACTTTTATACGGAGGGTTTGCTGTGCATTAGCACCTCACGGGCAAACTGTATTTATGTTAGTATGTTTTATGTGAGCTATCCGGTTGATGACGCTTGTATGCAAGCCTGTCAAATTTTCTGGACCATCAGGACCTTTTCTATTTTTGACCTAGTTGATAGGTAATGTTGGTGTGGCAAATCCACCAATTCTGGAGATGGAATGGCCGGCGGAAGGGGTTGGAGGTGCGCCGGAAATCTTTTTTTTACACCATGTGTGTATGTAGTTCAAGACTGCATACTTGTTGTAAAATTTATTTAACTCAGTCTAATGGTCTAGAAAAATTGACACGCCTGTAACACCATCAGCACGGGCGTCCTTGTGATGCTGAGGCAGTTTGGACTCCACTCCTTACAGACCTAGAGTGTTCCCGATTTCCCCAAACAGGAGTGGACTCTATGCCTTAGCACCTCATGGGCGGATTGAGTGAATGTCAATAAGTTTCAAGTAAGCAAACCTTAGCCCAAAAAATGTTTCGGTAGATATTTGTGCGGTGATATTGATGATGCAGTGTCCAGGTATGTCTATTGTCTTGGATATATATAGGGAATAAATGAAAGTGATGAAGAGGAGTAAAAATAAATACAGAATGGAGACAACCGTCTGCGGCTGCGGCTCGACTGCCCCTTTCTTTTGAGCGGCCCCTCAATGTTTTGAGAAACGGCGGAGGACATTGTCTCCATTAGAATTGGCCCCCCTGTGATGCTGATGCAGTTTGGGCTCCACTCCTTGAATTCCGCCCCCTCCCCGAGGTTGAGTGTGTTGAGTTCATACTTTTATACGGAGGGTTTGCTGTGCATTAGCACCTCACGGGCGAACTGTATTTATGTTAGTATGTTTTATGTGAGCTATCCGGTTGATGACGCTTGTATGCAGGCCTGTCAAATTTTCTGGACCATCAGGACCTTTTCTATTTTTGACCTAGTTGATAGGTAATGTTGGTGTGACAAGTCCACCAATTCTGGAGATGGAATGGCCGGCGGAAGGGGTTGGAGGTGCGCCGGAAATCTTTTTTTTTACACCATGTGTGCATGTAGTTCAAGACTGCATACTTGTTGTAAAATTTATTTAACTCAGTCTTATGGTCTAGAAAAGTTGACACGCCTGTAACACCATCAGCACAGGCGTCCTTGTGATGCTGAGGCAGTTTGGACTCCACTCCTTATAGACCTAGAGTGTTCCCGATTTCCCCAAACCGGAGTGGACTCTATGCGTTAGCACCTCATGGGCGGATTGAGTGAATGTCAATAAGTTTCAAGTAAGCAAACCTTAGCCCAAAAAATGTTTCGGTAGATATTTGTGCGGTTATATTGATGATGCAGTGTCCAGGTATGTCTATTGTCTTGGATATATATAGGGAATAAATGAAAGTGATGAAGAGGAGTAAAAATAAATACAGAATGGAGACAACCGTCTGCGGCTGCGGCTCGACTGCCCCTTTCTTTTGAGCGGCCCCTCAATGTTTTGAGAAACGGCGGAGGACATTGTCTCCATTAGAATTGGCCCCCCTGTGATGCTGATACAGTTTGGGCTCCACTCCTTGAATTCCGCCCCCTCCCCGAGGTCGAGTGTGTTGAGTTCATACTTTTATACGGAGGGTTTGCTGTGCATTAGCACCTCACGGGCGAACTGTATTTATGTTAGTATGTTTTATGTGAGCTATCCGGTTGATGACGCTTGTATGCAGGCCTGTCAAATTTTCTGGACCATCAGGACTTTTTCTATTTTTGACCTAGTTGATAGGTAATGTTGGTGTGACAAGTCCACCAATTCTGGAGATGGAATGGCCGGCGGAAGGGGTTGGAGGTGCGCCGGAAATCATTTTTTTACACCATGTGTGCATGTAGTTCAAGACTGCATACTTGTTGTAAAATTTATTTAACTCAGTCTTATGGTCTAGAAAAGTTGACACGCCTGTAACACCATCAGCACGGGCGTCCTTGTGATGCTGAGGCAGTTTGGACTCCACTCCTTATAGACCTAGAGTGTTCCCGATTTCCCCAAACAGGAGTGGACTCTATGCGTTAGCACCTCATGGGCGGATTGAGTGAATGTCAATAAGTTTCAAGTAAGCAAACCTTAGCCCAAAAAATGTTTCGGTAGATATTTGTGCGGTGATATTGATGATGCAGTGTCCAGGTATGTCTATTGTCTTGGATATATATAGGGAATAAATGAAAGTGATGAAGAGGAGTAAAAATAAATACAGAATGGAGACAACCGTCTGCGGCTGCGGCCCGACTGCCCCTTTCTTTTGAGCGGCCCCTCAATGTTTTGAGAAACGGCGGAGGACATTGTCTCCATTAGAATTGGCCCCCCTGTGATGCTGATGCAGTTTGGGCTCCACTCCTTGAATTCCGCCCCCTCCCCGAGGTCGAGTGTGTTGAGTTCATACTTTTATACGGAGGGTTTGCTGTGCATTAGCACCTCACGGGCGAACTGTATTTATGTTAGTATGTTTTATGTGAGCTATCCGGTTGATGACGCTTGTATGCAGGCCTGTCAAATTTTCTGGACCATCAGGACCTTTTCTATTTTTGACCTAGTTGATAGGTAATGTTGGTGTGACAAGTCCACCAATTCTGGAGATGGAATGGCCGGCGGAAGGGGTTGGAGGTGCGCCGGAAATCTTTTTTTTACACCATGTGTGCATGTAGTTCAAGACTACATGCTTGTTGTAAAATTTATTTAACTCAGTCTTATGGTCTAGAAAAGTTGACACGCCTGTAACACCATCAGCACGGGCGTCCTTGTGATGCTGAGGCAGTTTGGACTCCACTCCTTATAGACCTAGAGTGTTCCCGATTTCCCCAAACAGGAGTGGACTCTATGCGTTAGCACCTCATGGGCGGATTGAGTGAATGTCAATAAGTTTCAAGTAAGCAAACCTTAGCCCAAAAAATGTTTCGGTAGATATTTGTGCGGTGATATTGATGATGCAGTGTCCAGGTATGTCTATTGTCTTGGATATATATAGGGAATAAATGAAAGTGATGAAGAGGAGTAAAAATAAATACAGAATGGAGACAACCGTCTGCGGCTGCGGCCCGACTGCCCCTTTCTTTTGAGCGGCCCCTCAATGTTTTGAGAAACGGCGGAGGACATTGTCTCCATTAGAATTGGCCCCCCTGTGATGCTGATGCAGTTTGGGCTCCACTCCTTGAATTCCGCCCCCTCCCCGAGGTCGAGTGTGTTGAGTTCATACTTTTATACGGAGGGTTTGCTGTGCATTAGCACCTCACGGGCGAACTGTATTTATGTTAGTATGTTTTATGTGAGCTATCCGGTTGATGACGCTTGTATGCAGGCCTGTCAAATTTTCTGGACCATCAGGACCTTTTCTATTTTTGACCTAGTTGATAGGTAATGTTGGTGTGACAAGTCCACCAATTCTGGAGATGGAATGGCCGGCGGAAGGGGTTGGAGGTGCGCCGGAAATCTTTTTTTTACAGCATGTGTGCATGTAGTTCAAGACTGCATACTTGTTGTAAAATTTATTTAACTCAGTCTTATGGTCTAGAAAAGTTGACACGCCTGTAACACCATCAGCACGGGCGTCCTTGTGATGCTGAGGCAGTTTGGACTCCACTCCTTATAGACCTAGAGTGTTCCCGATTTCCCCAAACAGGAGTGGACTCTATGCGTTAGCACCTCATGGGCGGATTGAGTGAATGTCAATAAGTTTCAAGTAAGCAAACCTTAGCCCAAAAAATGTTTCGGTAGATATTTGTGCGGTGATATTGATGATGCAGTGTCCAGGTATGTCTATTGTCTTGGATATATATAGGGAATAAATGAAAGTGATGAAGAGGAGTAAAAATAAATACAGAATGGAGACAACCGTCTGCGGCTGCGGCCCGACTGCCCCTTTCTTTTGAGCGGCCCCTCAATGTTTTGAGAAACGGCGGAGGACATTGTCTCCATTATAATTGGCCCCCCTGTGATGCTGTGGCAGTTTGGGCTCCACTCCTTGAATTCCGCCCCCTCCCCGAGGTCGAGTGTGTTGAGTTCATACTTTTATACGGAGGGTTTGCTGTGCATTAGCACCTCACGGGCGAACTGTATTTATGTTAGTATGTTTTATGTGAGCTATCCGGTTGATGACGCTTGTATGCAGGCCTGTCAAATTTTCTGGACCATCAGGACCTTTTCTATTTTTGACCTAGTTGATAGGTAATGTTGGTGTGACAAGTCCACCAATTCTGGAGATGGAATGGCCGGCGGAAGGGGTTGGAGGTGCGCCGGAAATCTTTTTTTTACAGCATGTGTGCATGTAGTTCAAGACTGCATACTTGTTGTAAAATTTATTTAACTCAGTCTTATGGTCTAGAAAAGTTGACACGCCTGTAACACCATCAGCACGGGCGTCCTTGTGATGCTGAGGCAGTTTGGACTCCACTCCTTATAGACCTAGAGTGTTCCCGATTTCCCCAAACAGGAGTGGACTCTATGCGTTAGCACCTCATGGGCGGATTGAGTGAATGTCAATAAGTTTCAAGTAAGCAAACCTTAGCCCAAAAAATGTTTCGGTAGATATTTGTGCGGTGATATTGATGATGCAGTGTCCAGGTATGTCTATTGTCTTGGATATATATAGGGAATAAATGAAAGTGATGAAGAGGAGTAAAAATAAATACAGAATGGAGACAACCGTCTGCGGCTGCGGCCCGACTGCCCCTTTCTTTTGAGCGGCCCCTCAATGTTTTGAGAAACGGCGGAGGACATTGTCTCCATTAGAATTGGCCCCCCTGTGATGCTGATACAGTTTGGGCTCCACTCCTTGAATTCCGCCCCCTCCCCGAGGTCGAGTGTGTTGAGTTCATACTTTTATACGGAGGGTTTGCTGTGCATTAGCACCTCACGGGCGAACTGTATTTATGTTAGTATGTTTTATGTGAGCTATCCGGTTGATGACGCTTGTATGCAGGCCTGTCAAATTTTCTGGACCATCAGGACCTTTTCTATTTTTGACCTAGTTGATAGGTAATGTTGGTGTGACAAGTCCACCAATTCTGGAGATGGAATGGCCGGCGGAAGGGGTTGGAGGTGCGCCGGAAATCTTTTTTTTACAGCATGTGTGCATGTAGTTCAAGACTGCATACTTGTTGTAAAATTTATTTAACTCAGTCTTATGGTCTAGAAAAGTTGACACACCTGTAACACCATCAGCACGGGCGTCCTTGTGATGCTGAGGCAGTTTGGACTCCACTCCTTATAGACCTAGAGTGTTCCCGATTTCCCCAAACAGGAGTGGACTCTATGCGTTAGCACCTCATGGGCGGATTGAGTGAATGTCAATAAGTTTCAAGTAAGCAAACCTTAGCCCAAAAAATGTTTCGGTAGATATTTGTGCGGTGATATTGATGATGCAGTGTCCAGGTATGTCTATTGTCTTGGATATATATAGGGAATAAATGAAAGTGATGAAGAGGAGTAAAAATAAATACAGAATGGAGACAACCGTCTGCGGCTCCGGCCCGACTGCCCCTTTCTTTTGAGCGGCCCCTCAATGTTTTGAGAAACGGCGGAGGACATTGTCTCCATTAGAATTGGCCCCCCTGTGATGCTGATGCAGTTTGGGCTCCACACCTTGAATTCCGCCCCCTCCCCGAGGTCGAGTGTGTTGAGTTCATACTTTTATACGGAGGGTTTGCTGTGCATTAGCACCTCACGGGCGAACTGTATTTATGTTAGTATGTTTTATGTGAGCTATCCGGTTGATGACACTTGTATGCAGGCCTGTCAAATTTTCTGGACCATCAGGACCTTTTCTATTTTTGACCTAGTTGATAGGTAATGTTGGTGTGACAAGTCCACCAATTCTGGAGATGGAATGGCCGGCGGAAGGGGTTGGAGGTGCGCCGGAAATCTTTTTTTTACACCATGTGTGCATGTAGTTCAAGACTGCATACTTGTTGTAAAATTTATTTAACTCAGTCTTATGGTCTAGAAAAGTTGACACGCCTGTAACACCATCAGCACGGGCGTCCTTGTGATGCTGAGGCAGTTTGGACTCCACTCCTTATAGACCTAGAGTGTTCCCGATTTCCCCAAACAGGAGTGGACTCTATGCGTTAGCACCTCATGGGCGGATTGAGTGAATGTCAATAAGTTTCAAGTAAGCAAACCTTAGCCCAAAAAATGTTTCGGTAGATATTTGTGCGGTGATATTGATGATGCAGTGTCCAGGTATGTCTATTGTCTTGGATATATATAGGGAATAAATGAAAGTGATGAAGAGGAGTAAAAATAAATACAGAATGGAGACAACCGTCTGCGGCTGCGGCCCGACTGCCCCTTTCTTTTGAGCGGCCCCTCAATGTTTTGAGAAACGGCGGAGGACATTGTCTCCATTAGAATTGGCCCCCCTGTGATGCTGATGCAGTTTGGGCTCCACTCCTTGAATTCCGCCCCCTCCCCGAGGTCGAGTGTGTTGAGTTCATACTTTTATACGGAGGGTTTGCTGTGCATTAGCACCTCACGGGCGAACTGTATTTATGTTAGTATGTTTTATGTGAGCTATCCGGTTGATGACGCTTGTATGCAGGCCTGTCAAATTTTCTGGACCATCAGGACCTTTTCTATTTTTGACCTAGTTGATAGGTAATGTTGGTGTGACAAGTCCACCAATTCTGGAGATGGAATGGCCGGCGGAAGGGGTTGGAGGTGCGCCGGAAATCTTTTTTTTACACCATGTGTGCATGTAGTTCAAGACTGCATACTTGTTGTAAAATTTATTTAACTCAGTCTTATGGTCTAGAAAAGTTGACATGCCTGTAACACCCTCAGCACGGGCGTCCTTGTGATGCTGAGGCAGTTTGGACTCCACTCCTTATAGACCTAGAGTGTTCCCGATTTCCCCAAACAGGAGTGGACTCTATGCGTTAGCACCTCATGGGCGGATTGAGTGAATGTCAATAAGTTTCAAGTAAGCAAACCTTAGCCCAAAAAATGTTTCGGTAGATATTTGTGCGGTGATATTGATGATGCAGTGTCCAGGTATGTCTATTGTCTTGGATATATATAGGGAATAAATGAAAGTGATGAAGAGGAGTAAAAATAAATACAGAATGGAGACAACCGTCTGCGGCTGCGGCCCGACTGCCCCTTTCTTTTGAGCGGCCCCTCAATGTTTTGAGAAACGGCGGAGGACATTGTCTCCATTAGAATTGGCCCCCCTGTGATGCTGATGCAGTTTGGGCTCCACTCCTTGAATTCCGCCCCCTCCCCGAGGTCGAGTGTGTTGAGTTCATACTTTTATACGGAGGGTTTGCTGTGCATTAGCACCTCACGGGCGAACTGTATTTATGTTAGTATGTTTTATGTGAGCTATCCGGTTGATGACGCTTGTATGCAGGCCTGTCAAATTTTCTGGACCATCAGGACCTTTTCTATTTTTGACCTAGTTGATAGGTAATGTTGGTGTGACAAGTCCACCAATTCTGGAGATGGAATGGCCGGCGGAAGGGGTTGGAGGTGCGCCGGAAATCTTTTTTTTACAGCATGTGTGCATGTAGTTCAAGACTGCATACTTGTTGTAAAATTTATTTAACTCAGTCTTATGGTCTAGAAAAGTTGACACGCCTGTAACACCATCAGCACGGGCGTCCTTGTGATGCTGAGGCAGTTTGGACTCCACTCCTTATAGATCTAGAGTGTTCCCGATTTCCCCAAACAGGAGTGGACTCTATGCGTTAGCACCTCATGGGCGGATTGAGTGAATGTCAATAAGTTTCAAGTAAGCAAACCTTAGCCCAAAAAATGTTTCGGTAGATATTTGTGCGGGGATATTGATGATGCAGTGTCCAGGTATGTCTATTGTCTTGGATATATATAGGGAATAAATGAAAGTGATGAAGAGGAGTAAAAATAAATACAGAATGGAGACAACCGTCTGCGGCTGCGGCCCGACTGCCCCTTTCTTTTGAGCGGCCCCTCAATGTTTTGAGAAACGGCGGAGGACATTGTCTCCATTAGAATTGGCCCCCCTGTGATGCTGATGCAGTTTGGGCTCCACTCCTTGAATTCCGCCCCCTCCCCGAGGTCGAGTGTGTTGAGTTCATACTTTTATACGGAGGGTTTGCTGTGCATTAGCACCTCACGGGCGAACTGTATTTATGTTAGTATGTTTTATGTGAGCTATCCGGTTGATGACGCTTGTATGCAGGCCTGTCAAATTTTCTGGACCATCAGGACCTTTTCTATTTTTGACCTAGTTGATAGGTAATGTTGGTGTGACAAGTCCACCAATTCTGGAGATGGAATGGCCGGCGGAAGGGGTTGGAGGTGCGCCGGAAATCTTTTTTTTACAGCATGTGTGCATGTAGTTCAAGACTGCATACTTGTTGTAAAATTTATTTAACTCAGTCTTATGGTCTAGAAAAGTTGACACACCTATAACACCATCAGCACGGGCGTCCTTGTGATGCTGAGGCAGTTTGGACTCCACTCCTTATAGACCTAGAGTGTTCCCGATTTCCCCAAACAGGAGTGGACTCTATGCGTTAGCACCTCATGGGCGGATTGAGTGAATGTCAATAAGTTTCAAGTAAGCAAACCTTAGCCCAAAAAATGTTTCGGTAAATATTTGTGCGGTGATATTGATGATGCAGTGTCCAGGTATGTCTATTGTCTTGGATATATATAGGGAATAAATGAAAGTGATGAAGAGGAGTAAAAATAAATACAGAATGGAGACAACCGTCTGCGGCTGCGGCCCGACTGCCCCTTTCTTTTGAGCGGCCCCTCAATGTTTCGAGAAACGGCGGAGGACATTGTCTCCATTAGAATTGGCCCCCCTGTGATGCTGATGCAGTTTGGGCTCCACTCCTTGAATTCCGCCCCCTCCCCGAGGTCGAGTGTGTTGAGTTCATACTTTTATACGGAGGGTTTGCTGTGCATTAGCACCTCACGGGCGAACTGTATTTATGTTAGTATGTTTTATGTGAGCTATCCGGTTGATGACGCTTGTATGCAGGCCTGTCAAATTTTCTGGACCATCAGGACCTTTTCTATTTTTGACCTAGTTGATAGGTAATGTTGGTGTGACAAGTCCACCAATTCTGGAGATGGAATGGCCGGCGGAAGGGGTTGGAGGTGCGCCGGAAATCTTTTTTTTACAGCATGTGTGCATGTAGTTCAAGACTGCATACTTGTTGTAAAATTTATTTAACTCAGTCTTATGGTCTAGAAAAGTTGACACACCTGTAACACCATCAGCACGGGCGTCCTTGTGATGCTGAGGCAGTTTGGACTCCACTCCTTATAGACCTAGAGTGTTCCCGATTTCCCCAAACAGGAGTGGACTCTATGCGTTAGCACCTCATGGGCGGATTGAGTGAATGTCAATAAGTTTCAAGTAAGCAAACCTTAGCCCAAAAAATGTTTCGGTAAATATTTGTGCGGTGATATTGATGATGCAGTGTCCAGGTATGTCTATTGTCTTGGATATATATAGGGAATAAATGAAAGTGATGAAGAGGAGTAAAAATAAATACAGAATGGAGACAACCGTCTGCGGCTGCGGCCCGACTGCCCCTTTCTTTTGAGCGGCCCCTCAATGTTTTGAGAAACGGCGGAGGACATTGTCTCCATTAGAATTGGCCCCCCTGTGATGCTGATGCAGTTTGGGCTCCACTCCTTGAATTCCGCCCCCTCCCCGAGGTCGAGTGTGTTGAGTTCATACTTTTATACGGAGGGTTTGCTGTGCATTAGCACCTCACGGGCGAACTGTATTTATGTTAGTATGTTTTATGTGAGCTATCCGGTTGATGACGCTTGTATGCAGGCCTGTCAAATTTTCTGGACCATCAGGACCTTTTCTATTTTTGACCTAGTTGATAGGTAATGTTGGTGTGACAAGTCCACCAATTCTGGAGATGGAATGGCCGGCGGAAGGGGTTGGAGGTGCGCCGGAAATCTTTTTTTTACACCATGTGTGCATGTAGTTCAAGACTACATGCTTGTTGTAAAATTTATTTAACTCAGTCTTATGGTCTAGAAAAGTTGACACGCCTGTAACACCATCAGCACGGGCGTCCTTGTGATGCTGAGGCAGTTTGGACTCCACTCCTTATAGACCTAGAGTGTTCCCGATTTCCCCAAACAGGAGTGGACTCTATGCGTTAGCACCTCATGGGCGGATTGAGTGAATGTCAATAAGTTTCAAGTAAGCAAACCTTAGCCCAAAAAATGTTTCGGTAGATATTTGTGCGGTGATATTGATGATGCAGTGTCCAGGTATGTCTATTGTCTTGGATATATATAGGGAATAAATGAAAGTGATGAAGAGGAGTAAAAATAAATACAGAATGGAGACAACCGTCTGCGGCTGCGGCCCGACTGCCCCTTTCTTTTGAGCGGCCCCTCAATGTTTTGAGAAACGGCGGAGGACATTGTCTCCATTAGAATTGGCCCCCCTGTGATGCTGATGCAGTTTGGGCTCCACTCCTTGAATTCCGCCCCCTCCCCGAGGTCGAGTGTGTTGAGTTCATACTTTTATACGGAGGGTTTGCTGTGCATTAGCACCTCACGGGCGAACTGTATTTATGTTAGTATGTTTTATGTGAGCTATCCGGTTGATGACGCTTGTATGCAGGCCTGTCAAATTTTCTGGACCATCAGGACCTTTTCTATTTTTGACCTAGTTGATAGGTAATGTTGGTGTGACAAGTCCACCAATTCTGGAGATGGAATGGCCGGCGGAAGGGGTTGGAGGTGCGCCGGAAATCTTTTTTTTACAGCATGTGTGCATGTAGTTCAAGACTGCATACTTGTTGTAAAATTTATTTAACTCAGTCTTATGGTCTAGAAAAGTTGACACGCCTGTAACACCATCAGCACGGGCGTCCTTGTGATGCTGAGGCAGTTTGGACTCCACTCCTTATAGACCTAGAGTGTTCCCGATTTCCCCAAACAGGAGTGGACTCTATGCGTTAGCACCTCATGGGCGGATTGAGTGAATGTCAATAAGTTTCAAGTAAGCAAACCTTAGCCCAAAAAATGTTTCGGTAGATATTTGTGCGGTGATATTGATGATGCAGTGTCCAGGTATGTCTATTGTCTTGGATATATATAGGGAATAAATGAAAGTGATGAAGAGGAGTAAAAATAAATACAGAATGGAGACAACCGTCTGCGGCTGCGGCCCGACTGCCCCTTTCTTTTGAGCGGCCCCTCAATGTTTTGAGAAACGGCGGAGGACATTGTCTCCATTAGAATTGGCCCCCCTGTGATGCTGATGCAGTTTGGGCTCCACTCCTTGAATTCCGCCCCCTCCCCGAGGTCGAGTGTGTTGAGTTCATACTTTTATACGGAGGGTTTGCTGTGCATTAGCACCTCACGGGCGAACTGTATTTATGTTAGTATGTTTTATGTGAGCTATCCGGTTGATGACGCTTGTATGCAGGCCTGTCAAATTTTCTGGACCATCAGGACCTTTTCTATTTTTGACCTAGTTGATAGGTAATGTTGGTGTGACAAGTCCACCAATTCTGGAGATGGAATGGCCGGCGGAAGGGGTTGGAGGTGCGCCGGAAATCTTTTTTTTACAGCATGTGTGCATGTAGTTCAAGACTGCATACTTGTTGTAAAATTTATTTAACTCAGTCTTATGGTCTAGAAAAGTTGACACGCATGTAACACCATCAGCACGGGCGTCCTTGTGATGCTGAGGCAGTTTGGACTCCACTCCTTATAGACCTAGAGTGTTCCCGATTTCCCCAAACAGGAGTGGACTCTATGCGTTAGCACCTCATGGGCGGATTGAGTGAATGTCAATAAGTTTCAAGTAAGCAAACCTTAGCCCAAAAAATGTTTCGGTAGATATTTGTGCGGTGATATTGATGATGCAGTGTCCAGGTATGTCTATTGTCTTGGATATATATAGGGAATAAATGAAAGTGATGAAGAGGAGTAAAAATAAATACAGAATGGAGACAACCGTCTGCGGCTGCGGCCCGACTGCCCCTTTCTTTTGAGCGGCCCCTCAATGTTTTGAGAAACGGCGGAGGACATTGTCTCCATTAGAATTGGCCCCCCTGTGATGCTGATGCAGTTTGGGCTCCACTCCTTGAATTCCGCCCCCTCCCCGAGGTCGAGTGTGTTGAGTTCATACTTTTATACGGAGGGTTTGCTGTGCATTAGCACCTCACGGGCGAACTGTATTTATGTTAGTATGTTTTATGTGAGCTATCCGGTTGATGACGCTTGTATGCAGGCCTGTCAAATTTTCTGGACCATCAGGACCTTTTCTATTTTTGACCTAGTTGATAGGTAATGTTGGTGTGACAAGTCCACCAATTCTGGAGATGGAATGGCCGGCGGAAGGGGTTGGAGGTGCGCCGGAAATCTTTTTTTTACACCATGTGTGCATGTAGTTCAAGACTGCATACTTGTTGTAAAATTTATTTAACTCAGTCTTATGGTCTAGAAAAGTTGACATGCCTGTAACACCCTCAGCACGGGCGTCCTTGTGATGCTGAGGCAGTTTGGACTCCACTCCTTATAGACCTAGAGTGTTCCCGATTTCCCCAAACAGGAGTGGACTCTATGCGTTAGCACCTCATGGGCGGATTGAGTGAATGTCAATAAGTTTCAAGTAAGCAAACCTTAGCCCAAAAAATGTTTCGGTAGATATTTGTGCGGTGATATTGATGATGCAGTGTCCAGGTATGTCTATTGTCTTGGATATATATAGGGAATAAATGAAAGTGATGAAGAGGAGTAAAAATAAATACAGAATGGAGACAACCGTCTGCGGCTGCGGCCCGACTGCCCCTTTCTTTTGAGCGGCCCCTCAATGTTTTGAGAAACGGCGGAGGACATTGTCTCCATTAGAATTGGCCCCCCTGTGATGCTGATGCAGTTTGGGCTCCACTCCTTGAATTCCGCCCCCTCCCCGAGGTCGAGTGTGTTGAGTTCATACTTTTATACGGAGGGTTTGCTGTGCATTAGCACCTCACGGGCGAACTGTATTTATGTTAGTATGTTTTATGTGAGCTATCCGGTTGATGACGCTTGTATGCAGGCCTGTCAAATTTTCTGGACCATCAGGACCTTTTCTATTTTTGACCTAGTTGATAGGTAATGTTGGTGTGACAAGTCCACCAATTCTGGAGATGGAATGGCCGGCGGAAGGGGTTGGAGGTGCGCCGGAAATCTTTTTTTTACACCATGTGTGCATGTAGTTCAAGACTACATGCTTGTTGTAAAATTTATTTAACTCAGTCTTATGGTCTAGAAAAGTTGACACGCCTGTAACACCATCAGCACGGGCGTCCTTGTGATGCTGAGGCAGTTTGGACTCCACTCCTTATAGACCTAGAGTGTTCCCGATTTCCCCAAACAGGAGTGGACTCTATGCGTTAGCACCTCATGGGCGGATTGAGTGAATGTCAATAAGTTTCAAGTAAGCAAACCTTAGCCCAAAAAATGTTTCGGTAGATATTTGTGCGGTGATATTGATGATGCAGTGTCCAGGTATGTCTATTGTCTTGGATATATATAGGGAATAAATGAAAGTGATGAAGAGGAGTAAAAATAAATACAGAATGGAGACAACCGTCTGCGGCTGCGGCCCGACTGCCCCTTTCTTTTGAGCGGCCCCTCAATGTTTTGAGAAACGGCGGAGGACATTGTCTCCATTAGAATTGGCCCCCCTGTGATGCTGATGCAGTTTGGGCTCCACTCCTTGAATTCCGCCCCCTCCCCGAGGTCGAGTGTGTTGAGTTCATACTTTTATACGGAGGGTTTGCTGTGCATTAGCACCTCACGGGCGAACTGTATTTATGTTAGTATGTTTTATGTGAGCTATCCGGTTGATGACGCTTGTATGCAGGCCTGTCAAATTTTCTGGACCATCAGGACCTTTTCTATTTTTGACCTAGTTGATAGGTAATGTTGGTGTGACAAGTCCACCAATTCTGGAGATGGAATGGCCGGCGGAAGGGGTTGGAGGTGCGCCGGAAATCTTTTTTTTACACCATGTGTGCATGTAGTTCAAGACTACATGCTTGTTGTAAAATTTATTTAACTCAGTCTTATGGTCTAGAAAAGTTGACACGCCTGTAACACCATCAGCACGGGCGTCCTTGTGATGCTGAGGCAGTTTGGACTCCACTCCTTATAGACCTAGAGTGTTCCCGATTTCCCCAAACAGGAGTGGACTCTATGTGTTAGCACCTCATGGGCGGATTGAGTGAATGTCAATAAGTTTCAAGTAAGCAAACCTTAGCCCAAAAAATGTTTCGGTAGATATTCGTGCGGTGATATTGATGATGCAGTGTCCAGGTATGTTTATTGTCTTGGATATATATAGGGAATAAATGAAAGTGATGAAGAGGAGTAAAAATAAATACAGAATGGAGACAACCGTCTGCGGCTGCGGCCCGACTGCCCCTTTCTTTTGAGCGGCCCCTCAATGTTTTGAGAAACGGCGGAGGACATTGTCTCCATTAGAATTGGCCCCCCTGTGATGCTGATGCAGTTTGGGCTCCACTCCTTGAATTCCGCCCCCTCCCCGAGGTCGAGTGTGTTGAGTTCATACTTTTATACGGAGGGTTTGCTGTGCATTAGCACCTCACGGGCGAACTGTATTTATGTTAGTATGTTTTATGTGAGCTATCCGGTTGATGACGCTTGTATGCAGGCCTGTCAAATTTTCTGGACCATCAGGACCTTTTCTATTTTTGACCTAGTTGATAGGTAATGTTGGTGTGACAAGTCCACCAATTCTGGAGATGGAATGGCCGGCGGAAGGGGTTGGAGGTGCGCCGGAAATCTTTTTTTTACAGTATGTGTGCATGTAGTTCAAGACTGCATACTTGTAAAATTTATTTAACTCAGTCTTATGGTCTAGAAAAGTTGACACGCCTGTAACACCATCAGCACGGGCGTCCTTGTGATGCTGAGGCAGTTTGGACTCCACTCCTTATAGACCTAGAGTGTTCCCGATTTCCCCAAACAGGAGTGGACTCTATGCGTTAGCACCTCATGGGCGGATTGAGTGAATGTCAATAAGTTTCAAGTAAGCAAACCTTAGCCCAAAAAATGTTTCGGTAGATATTTGTGCGGTGATATTGATGATGCAGTGTCCAGGTATGTCTATTGTCTTGGATATATATAGGGAATAAATGAAAGTGATGAAGAGGAGTAAAAATAAATACAGAATGGAGACAACCGTCTGCGGCCCGACTGCCCCTTTCTTTTGAGCGGCCCCTCAATGTTTTGAGAAACGGCGGAGGACATTGTCTCCATTAGAATTGGCCCCCCTGTGATGCTGATGCAGTTTGGGCTCCACTCCTTGAATTCCGCCCCCTCCCCGAGGTCGAGTGTGTTGAGTTCATACTTTTATACGGAGGGTTTGCTGTGCATTAGCACCTCACGGGCGAACTGTATTTATGTTAGTATGTTTTATGTGAGCTATCCGGTTGATGACGCTTGTATGCAGGCCTGTCAAATTTTCTGGACCATCAGGACCTTTTCTATTTTTGACCTAGTTGATAGGTAATGTTGGTGTGACAAGTCCACCAATTCTGGAGATGGAATGGCCGGCGGAAGGGGTTGGAGGTGCGCCGGAAATCTTTTTTTTACACCATGTGTGCATGTAGTTCAAGACTACATGCTTGTTGTAAAATTTATTTAACTCAGTCTTATGGTCTAGAAAAGTTGACACGCCTGTAACACCATCAGCACGGGCGTCCTTGTGATGCTGAGGCAGTTTGGACTCCACTCCTTATAGACCTAGAGTGTTCCCGATTTCCCCAAACAGGAGTGGACTCTATGCGTTAGCACCTCATGGGCGGATTGAGTGAATGTCAATAAGTTTCAAGTAAGCAAACCTTAGCCCAAAAAATGTTTCGGTAGATATTTGTGCGGTGATATTGATGATGCAGTGTCCAGGTATGTCTATTGTCTTGGATATATATAGGGAATAAATGAAAGTGATGAAGAGGAGTAAAAATAAATACAGAATGGAGACAACCGTCTGCGGCTGCGGCCCGACTGCCCCTTTCTTTTGAGCGGCCCCTCAATGTTTTGAGAAACGGCGGAGGACATTGTCTCCATTAGAATTGGCCCCCCTGTGATGCTGATGCAGTTTGGGCTCCACTCCTTGAATTCCGCCCCCTCCCCGAGGTCGAGTGTGTTGAGTTCATACTTTTATACGGAGGGTTTGCTGTGCATTAGCACCTCACGGGCGAACTGTATTTATGTTAGTATGTTTTATGTGAGCTATCCGGTTGATGACGCTTGTATGCAGGCCTGTCAAATTTTCTGGACCATCAGGACCTTTTCTATTTTTGACCTAGTTGATAGGTAATGTTGGTGTGACAAGTCCACCAATTCTGGAGATGGAATGGCCGGCGGAAGGGGTTGGAGGTGCGCCGGAAATCTTTTTTTTACAGCATGTGTGCATGTAGTTCAAGACTGCATACTTGTTGTAAAATTTATTTAACTCAGTCTTATGGTCTAGAAAAGTTGACACGCCTGTAACACCATCAGCACGGGCGTCCTTGTGATGCTGAGGCAGTTTGGACTCCACTCCTTATAGACCTAGAGTGTTCCCGATTTCCCCAAACAGGAGTGGACTCTATGCGTTAGCACCTCATGGGCGGATTGAGTGAATGTCAATAAGTTTCAAGTAAGCAAACCTTAGCCCAAAAAATGTTTCGGTAGATATTTGTGCGGTGATATTGATGATGCAGTATCCAGGTATGTCTATTGTCTTGGATATATATAGGGAATAAATGAAAGTGATGAAGAGGAGTAAAAATAAATACAGAATGGAGACAACCGTCTGCGGCTGCGGCCCGACTGCCCCTTTCTTTTGAGCGGCCCCTCAATGTTTTGAGAAACGGCGGAGGACATTGTCTCCATTAGAATTGGCCCCCCTGTGATGCTGATGCAGTTTGGGCTCCACTCCTTGAATTCCGCCCCCTCCCCGAGGTCGAGTGTGTTGAGTTCATACTTTTATACGGAGGGTTTGCTGTGCATTAGCACCTCACGGGCGAACTGTATTTATGTTAGTATGTTTTATGTGAGCTATCCGGTTGATGACGCTTGTATGCAGGCCTGTCAAATTTTCTGGACCATCAGGACCTTTTCTATTTTTGACCTAGTTGATAGGTAATGTTGGTGTGACAAGTCCACCAATTCTGGAGATGGAATGGCCGGCGGAAGGGGTTGGAGGTGCGCCGGAAATCTTTTTTTTACAGCATGTGTGCATGTAGTTCAAGACTGCATACTTGTTGTAAAATTTATTTAACTCAGTCTTATTGTCTAGAAAAGTTGACACGCCTGTAACACCATCAGCACGGGCGTCCTTGTGATGCTGAGACAGTTTGGACTCCACTCCTTATAGACCTAGAGTGTTCCCGATTTCCCCAAACAGGAGTGGACTCTATGCGTTAGCACCTCATGGGCGGATTGAGTGAATGTCAATAAGTTTCAAGTAAGCAAACCTTAGCCCAAAAAATGTTTCGGTAGATATTTGTGCGGTGATATTGATGATGCAGTGTCCAGGTATGTCTATTGTCTTGGATATATATAGGGAATAAATGAAAGTGATGAAGAGGAGTAAAAATAAATACAGAATGGAGACAACCGTCTGCGGCTGCGGCCCGACTGCCCCTTTCTTTTGAGCGGCCCCTCAATGTTTTGAGAAACGGCGGAGGACATTGTCTCCATTAGAATTGGCCCCCCTGTGATGCTGATGCAGTTTGGGCTCCACTCCTTGAATTCCGCCCCCTCCCCGAGGTCGAGTGTGTTGAGTTCATACTTTTATACAGAGGGTTTGCTGTGCATTAGCACCTCACGGGCGAACTGTATTTATGTTAGTATGTTTTATGTGAGCTATCCGGTTGATGACGCTTGTATGCAGGCCTGTCAAATTTTCTGGACCATCAGGACCTTTTCTATTTTTGACCTAGTTGATAGGTAATGTTGGTGTGACAAGTCCACCAATTCTGGAGATGGAATGGCCGGCGGAAGGGGTTGGAGGTGCGCCGGAAATCTTTTTTTTACAGTATGTGTGCATGTAGTTCAAGACTGCATACTTGTAAAATTTATTTAACTCAGTCTTATGGTCTAGAAAAGTTGACACGCCTGTAACACCATCAGCACGGGCGTCCTTGTGATGCTGAGGCAGTTTGGACTCCACTCCTTATAGACCTAGAGTGTTCCCGATTTCCCCAAACAGGAGTGGACTCTATGCGTTAGCACCTCATGGGCGGATTGAGTGAATGTCAATAAGTTTCAAGTAAGCAAACCTTAGCCCAAAAAATGTTTCGGTAGATATTTGTGCGGTGATATTGATGATGCAGTGTCCAGGTATGTCTATTGTCTTGGATATATATAGGGAATAAATGAAAGTGATGAAGAGGAGTAAAAATAAATACAGAATGGAGACAACCGTCTGCGGCTGCGGCCCGACTGCCCCTTTCTTTTGAGCGGCCCCTCAATGTTTTGAGAAACGGCGGAGGACATTGTCTCCATTAGAATTGGCCCCCCTGTGATGCTGATGCAGTTTGGGCTCCACTCCTTGAATTCCGCCCCCTCCCCGAGGTCGAGTGTGTTGAGTTCATACTTTTATACGGAGGGTTTGCTGTGCATTAGCACCTCACGGGCGAACTGTATTTATGTTAGTATGTTTTATGTGAGCTATCCGGTTGATGACGCTTGTATGCAGGCCTGTCAAATTTTCTGGACCATCAGGACCTTTTCTATTTTTGACCTAGTTGATAGGTAATGTTGGTGTGACAAGTCCACCAATTCTGGAGATGGAATGGCCGGCGGAAGGGGTTGGAGGTGCGCCGGAAATCTTTTTTTTACAGTATGTGTGCATGTAGTTCAAGACTGCATACTTGTAAAATTTATTTAACTCAGTCTTATGGTCTAGAAAAGTTGACACGCCTGTAACACCATCAGCACGGGCGTCCTTGTGATGCTGAGGCAGTTTGGACTCCACTCCTTATAGACCTAGAGTGTTCCCGATTTCCCCAAACAGGAGTGGACTCTATGCGTTAGCACCTCATGGGCGGATTGAGTGAATGTCAATAAGTTTCAAGTAAGCAAACCTTAGCCCAAAAAATGTTTCGGTAGATATTTGTGCGGTGATATTGATGATGCAGTGTCCAGGTATGTCTATTGTCTTGGATATATATAGGGAATAAATGAAAGTGATGAAGAGGAGTAAAAATAAATACAGAATGGAGACAACCGTCTGCGGCTGCGGCCCGACTGCCCCTTTCTTTTGAGCGGCCCCTCAATGTTTTGAGAAACGGCGGAGGACATTGTCTCCATTAGAATTGGCCCCCCTGTGATGCTGATGCAGTTTGGGCTCCACTCCTTGAATTCCGCCCCCTCCCCGAGGTCGAGTGTGTTGAGTTCATACTTTTATACGGAGGGTTTGCTGTGCATTAGCACCTCACGGGCGAACTGTATTTATGTTAGTATGTTTTATGTGAGCTATCCGGTTGATGACGCTTGTATGCAGGCCTGTCAAATTTTCTGGACCATCAGGACCTTTTCTATTTTTGACCTAGTTGATAGGTAATGTTGGTGTGACAAGTCCACCAATTCTCGAGATGGAATGGCCGGCGGAAGGGGTTGGAGGTGCGCCGGAAATCTTTTTTTTACAGCATGTGTGCATGTAGTTCAAGACTGCATACTTGTTGTAAAATTTATTTAACTCAGTCTTATGGTCTAGAAAAGTTGACACGCCTGTAACACCATCAGCACGGGCGTCCTTGTGATGCTGAGGCAGTTTGGACTCCACTCCTTATAGACCTAGAGTGTTCCCGATTTCCCCAAACAGGAGTGGACTCTATGCGTTAGCACCTCATGGGCGGATTGAGTGAATGTCAATAAGTTTCAAGTAAGCAAACCTTAGCCCAAAAAATGTTTCGGTAGATATTTGTGCGGTGATATTGATGATGCAGTGTCCAGGTATGTCTATTGTCTTGGATATATATAGGGAATAAATGAAAGTGATGAAGAGGAGTAAAAATAAATACAGAATGGAGACAACCGTCTGCGGCTGCGGCCCGACTGCCCCTTTCTTTTGAGCGGCCCCTCAATGTTTTGAGAAACGGCGGAGGACATTGTCTCCATTAGAATTGGCCCCCCTGTGATGCTGATGCAGTTTGGGCTCCACTCCTTGAATTCCGCCCCCTCCCCGAGGTCGAGTGTGTTGAGTTCATACTTTTATACGGAGGGTTTGCTGTGCATTAGCACCTCACGGGCGAACTGTATTTATGTTAGTATGTTTTATGTGAGCTATCCGGTTGATGACGCTTGTATGCAGGCCTGTCAAATTTTCTGGACCATCAGGACCTTTTCTATTTTTGACCTAGTTGATAGGTAATGTTGGTGTGACAAGTCCACCAATTCTGGAGATGGAATGGCCGGCGGAAGGGGTTGGAGGTGCGCCGGAAATCTTTTTTTTACACCATGTGTGCATGTAGTTCAAGACTACATGCTTGTTGTAAAATTTATTTAACTCAGTCTTATGGTCTAGAAAAGTTGACACGCCTGTAACACCATCAGCACGGGCGTCCTTGTGATGCTGAGGCAGTTTGGACTCCACTCCTTATAGACCTAGAGTGTTCCCGATTTCCCCAAACAGGAGTGGACTCTATGTGTTAGCACCTCATGGGCGGATTGAGTGAATGTCAATAAGTTTCAAGTAAGCAAACCTTAGCCCAAAAAATGTTTCGGTAGATATTTGTGCGGTGATATTGATGATGCAGTGTCCAGGTATGTTTATTGTCTTGGATATATATAGGGAATAAATGAAAGTGATGAAGAGGAGTAAAAATAAATACAGAATGGAGACAACCGTCTGCGGCTGCGGCCCGACTGCCCCTTTCTTTTGAGCGGCCCCTCAATGTTTTGAGAAACGGCGGAGGACATTGTCTCCATTAGAATTGGCCCCCCTGTGATGCTGATGCAGTTTGGGCTCCACTCCTTGAATTCCGCCCCCTCCCCGAGGTCGAGTGTGTTGAGTTCATACTTTTATACGGAGGGTTTGCTGTGCATTAGCACCTCACGGGCGAACTGTATTTATGTTAGTATGTTTTATGTGAGCTATCCGGTTGATGACGCTTGTATGCAGGCCTGTCAAATTTTCTGGACCATCAGGACCTTTTCTATTTTTGACCTAGTTGATAGGTAATGTTGGTGTGACAAGTCCACCAATTCTGGAGATGGAATGGCCGGCGGAAGGGGTTGGAGGTGCGCCGGAAATCTTTTTTTTACAGTATGTGTGCATGTAGTTCAAGACTGCATACTTGTAAAATTTATTTAACTCAGTCTTATGGTCTAGAAAAGTTGACACGCCTGTAACACCATCAGCACGGGCGTCCTTGTGATGCTGAGGCAGTTTGGACTCCACTCCTTATAGACCTAGAGTGTTCCCGATTTCCCCAAACAGGAGTGGACTCTATGCGTTAGCACCTCATGGGCGGATTGAGTGAATGTCAATAAGTTTCAAGTAAGCAAACCTTAGCCCAAAAAATGTTTCGGTAGATATTTGTGCGGTGATATTGATGATGCAGTGTCCAGGTATGTCTATTGTCTTGGATATATATAGGGAATAAATGAAAGTGATGAAGAGGAGTAAAAATAAATACAGAATGGAGACAACCGTCTGCGGCTGCGGCCCGACTGCCCCTTTCTTTTGAGCGGCCCCTCAATGTTTTGAGAAACGGCGGAGGACATTGTCTCCATTAGAATTGGCCCCCCTGTGATGCTGATGCAGTTTGGGCTCCACTCCTTGAATTCCGCCCCCTCCCCGAGGTCGAGTGTGTTGAGTTCATACTTTTATACGGAGGGTTTGCTGTGCATTAGCACCTCACGGGCGAACTGTATTTATGTTAGTATGTTTTATGTGAGCTATCCGGTTGATGACGCTTGTATGCAGGCCTGTCAAATTTTCTGGACCATCAGGACCTTTTCTATTTTTGACCTAGTTGATAGGTAATGTTGGTGTGACAAGTCCACCAATTCTGGAGATGGAATGGCCGGCGGAAGGGGTTGGAGGTGCGCCGGAAATCTTTTTTTTACAGCATGTGTGCATGTAGTTCAAGACTGCATACTTGTTGTAAAATTTATTTAACTCAGTCTTATGGTCTAGAAAAGTTGACACGCCTGTAACACCATCAGCACGGGCGTCCTTGTGATGCTGAGGCAGTTTGGACTCCACTCCTTATAGACCTAGAGTGTTCCCGATTTCCCCAAACAGGAGTGGACTCTATGCGTTAGCACCTCATGGGCGGATTGAGTGAATGTCAATAAGTTTCAAGTAAGCAAACCTTAGCCCAAAAAATGTTTCGGTAGATATTTGTGCGGTGATATTGATGATGCAGTGTCCAGGTATGTCTATTGTCTTGGATATATATAGGGAATAAATGAAAGTGATGAAGAGGAGTAAAAATAAATACAGAATGGAGACAACCGTCTGCGGCTGCGGCCCGACTGCCCCTTTCTTTTGAGCGGCCCCTCAATGTTTTGAGAAACGGCGGAGGACATTGTCTCCATTAGAATTGGCCCCCCTGTGATGCTGATGCAGTTTGGGCTCCACTCCTTGAATTCCGCCCCCTCCCCGAGGTCGAGTGTGTTGAGTTCATACTTTTATACGGAGGGTTTGCTGTGCATTAGCACCTCACGGGCGAACTGTATTTATGTTAGTATGTTTTATGTGAGCTATCCGGTTGATGACGCTTGTATGCAGGCCTGTCAAATTTTCTGGACCATCAGGACCTTTTCTATTTTTGACCTAGTTGATAGGTAATGTTGGTGTGACAAGTCCACCAATTCTGGAGATGGAATGGCCGGCGGAAGGGGTTGGAGGTGCGCCGGAAATCTTTTTTTTACAGCATGTGTGCATGTAGTTCAAGACTGCATACTTGTTGTAAAATTTATTTAACTCAGTCTTATGGTCTAGAAAAGTTGACACGCCTGTAACACCATCAGCACGGGCGTCCTTGTGATGCTGAGGCAGTTTGGACTCCACTCCTTATAGATCTAGAGTGTTCCCGATTTCCCCAAACAGGAGTGGACTCTATGCGTTAGCACCTCATGGGCGGATTGAGTGAATGTCAATAAGTTTCAAGTAAGCAAACCTTAGCCCAAAAAATGTTTCGGTAGATATTTGTGCGGGGATATTGATGATGCAGTGTCCAGGTATGTCTATTGTCTTGGATATATATAGGGAATAAATGAAAGTGATGAAGAGGAGTAAAAATAAATACAGAATGGAGACAACCGTCTGCGGCTGCGGCCCGACTGCCCCTTTCTTTTGAGCGGCCCCTCAATGTTTTGAGAAACGGCGGAGGACATTGTCTCCATTAGAATTGGCCCCCCTGTGATGCTGATGCAGTTTGGGCTCCACTCCTTGAATTCCGCCCCCTCCCCGAGGTCGAGTGTGTTGAGTTCATACTTTTATACGGAGGGTTTGCTGTGCATTAGCACCTCACGGGCGAACTGTATTTATGTTAGTATGTTTTATGTGAGCTATCCGGTTGATGACGCTTGTATGCAGGCCTGTCAAATTTTCTGGACCATCAGGACCTTTTCTATTTTTGACCTAGTTGATAGGTAATGTTGGTGTGACAAGTCCACCAATTCTGGAGATGGAATGGCCGGCGGAAGGGGTTGGAGGTGCGCCGGAAATCTTTTTGTTACAGCATGTGTGCATGTAGTTCAAGACTGCATACTTGTTGTAAAATTTATTTAACTCAGTCTTATGGTCTAAAAAAGTTGACACGCCTGAAACACCATCAGCACGGGCGTCCTTGTGATGCTGAGGCAGTTTGGACTCCACTCCTTATAGACCTAGAGTGTTCCCGATTTCCCCAAACAGGAGTGGACTCTATGTGTTAGCACCTCATGGGCGGATTGAGTGAATGTCAATAAGTTTCAAGTAAGCAAACCTTAGCCCAAAAAATGTTTCGGTAGATATTCGTGCGGTGATATTGATGATGCAGTGTCCAGGTATGTTTATTGTCTTGGATATATATAGGGAATAAATGAAAGTGATGAAGAGGAGTAAAAATAAATACAGAATGGAGACAACCGTCTGCGGCTGCGGCCCGACTGCCCCTTTCTTTTGAGCGGCCCCTCAATGTTTTGAGAAACGGCGGAGGACATTGTCTCCATTAGAATTGGCCCCCCTGTGATGCTGATGCAGTTTGGGCTCCACTCCTTGAATTCCGCCCCCTCCCCGAGGTCGAGTGTGTTGAGTTCATACTTTTATACGGAGGGTTTGCTGTGCATTAGCACCTCACGGGCGAACTGTATTTATGTTAGTATGTTTTATGTGAGCTATCCGGTTGATGACGCTTGTATGCAGGCCTGTCAAATTTTCTGGACCATCAGGACCTTTTCTATTTTTGACCTAGTTGATAGGTAATGTTGGTGTGACAAGTCCACCAATTCTGGAGATGGAATGGCCGGCGGAAGGGGTTGGAGGTGCGCCCGAAATCTTTTTTTTACAGCATGTGTGCATGTAGTTCAAGACTGCATACTTGTTGTAAAATTTATTTAACTCAGTCTTATGGTCTAGAAAAGTTGACACGCCTGTAACACCATCAGCACGGGCGTCCTTGTGATGCTGAGGCAGTTTGGACTCCACTCCTTATAGACCTAGAGTGTTCCCGATTTCCCCAAACAGGAGTGGACTCTATGCGTTAGCACCTCATGGGCGGATTGAGTGAATGTCAATAAGTTTCAAGTAAGCAAACCTTAGCCCAAAAAATGTTTCGGTAGATATTTGTGCGGTGATATTGATGATGCAGTGTCCAGGTATGTCTATTGTCTTGGATATATATAGGGAATAAATGAAAGTGATGAAGAGGAGTAAAAATAAATACAGAATGGAGACAACCGTCTGCGGCTGCGGCCCGACTGCCCCTTTCTTTTGAGCGGCCCCTCAATGTTTTGAGAAACGGCGGAGGACATTGTCTCCATTAGAATTGGCCCCCCTGTGATGCTGATGCAGTTTGGGCTCCACTCCTTGAATTCCGCCCCCTCCCCGAGGTCGAGTGTGTTGAGTTCATACTTTTATACGGAGGGTTTGCTGTGCATTAGCACCTCACGGGCGAACTGTATTTATGTTAGTATGTTTTATGTGAGCTATCCGGTTGATGACGCTTGTATGCAGGCCTGTCAAATTTTCTGGACCATCAGGACCTTTTCTATTTTTGACCTAGTTGATAGGTAATGTTGGTGTGACAAGTCCACCAATTCTGGAGATGGAATGGCCGGCGGAAGGGGTTGGAGGTGCGCCGGAAATCTTTTTTTTACAGCATGTGTGCATGTAGTTCAAGACTGCATACTTGTTGTAAAATTTATTTAACTCAGTCTTATGGTCTAGAAAAGTTGACACACCTGTAACACCATCAGCACGGGCGTCCCTGTGATGCTGAGGCAGTTTGGACTCCACTCCTTATAGACCTAGAGTGTTCCCGATTTCCCCAAACAGGAGTGGACTCTATGCGTTAGCACCTCATGGGCGGATTGAGTGAATGTCAATAAGTTTCAAGTAAGCAAACCTTAGCCCAAAAAATGTTTCGGTAGATATTTGTGCGGTGATATTGATGATGCAGTGTCCAGGTATGTCTATTGTCTTGGATATATATAGGGAATAAATGAAAGTGATGAAGAGGAGTAAAAATAAATACAGAATGGAGACAACCGTCTGCGGCTGCGGCCCGACTGCCCCTTTCTTTTGAGCGGCCCCTCAATGTTTTGAGAAACGGCGGAGGACATTGTCTCCATTAGAATTGGCCCCCCTGTGATGCTGATGCAGTTTGGGCTCCACTCCTTGAATTCCGCCCCCTCCCCGAGGTCGAGTGTGTTGAGTTCATACTTTTATACGGAGGGTTTGCTGTGCATTAGCACCTCACGGGCGAACTGTATTTATGTTAGTATGTTTTATGTGAGCTATCCGGTTGATGACGCTTGTATGCAGGCCTGTCAAATTTTCTGGACCATCAGGACCTTTTCTATTTTTGACCTAGTTGATAGGTAATGTTGGTGTGACAAGTCCACCAATTCTGGAGATGGAATGGCCGGCGGAAGGGGTTGGAGGTGCGCCGGAAATCTTTTTTTTACACCATGTGTGCATGTAGTTCAAGACTGCATACTTGTTGTAAAATTTATTTAACTCAGTCTTATGGTCTAGAAAAGTTGACACGCCTGTAACACCATCAGCACGGGCGTCCTTGTGATGCTGAGGCAGTTTGGACTCCACTCCTTATAGACCTAGAGTGTTCCCGATTTCCCCAAACAGGAGTGGACTCTATGCGTTAGCACCTCATGGGCGGATTGAGTGAATGTCAATAAGTTTCAAGTAAGCAAACCTTAGCCCAAAAAATGTTTCGGTAGATATTTGTGCGGTGATATTGATGATGCAGTGTCCAGGTATGTCTATTGTCTTGGATATATATAGGGAATAAATGAAAGTGATGAAGAGGAGTAAAAATAAATACAGAATGGAGACAACCGTCTGCGGCTGCGGCCCGACTGCCCCTTTCTTTTGAGCGGCCCCTCAATGTTTTGAGAAACGGCGGAGGACATTGTCTCCATTAGAATTGGCCCCCCTGTGATGCTGATGCAGTTTGGGCTCCACTCCTTGAATTCCGCCCCCTCCCCGAGGTCGAGTGTGTTGAGTTCATACTTTTATACGGAGGGTTTGCTGTGCATTAGCACCTCACGGGCGAACTGTATTTATGTTAGTATGTTTTATGTGAGCTATCCGGTTGATGACGCTTGTATGCAGGCCTGTCAAATTTTCTGGACCATCAGGACCTTTTCTATTTTTGACCTAGTTGATAGGTAATGTTGGTGTGACAAGTCCACCAATTCTGGAGATGGAATGGCCGGCGGAAGGGGTTGGAGGTGCGCCGGAAATCTTTTTTTTACACCATGTGTGCATGTAGTTCAAGACTACATGCTTGTTGTAAAATTTATTTAACTCAGTCTTATGGTCTAGAAAAGTTGACACGCCTGTAACACCATCAGCACGGGCGTCCTTGTGATGCTGAGGCAGTTTGGACTCCACTCCTTATAGACCTAGAGTGTTCCCGATTTCCCCAAACAGGAGTGGACTCTATGCGTTAGCACCTCATGGGCGGATTGAGTGAATGTCAATAAGTTTCAAGTAAGCAAACCTTAGCCCAAAAAATGTTTCGGTAGATATTTGTGCGGTGATATTGATGATGCAGTGTCCAGGTATGTCTATTGTCTTGGATATATATAGGGAATAAATGAAAGTGATGAAGAGGAGTAAAAATAAATACAGAATGGAGACAACCGTCTGCGGCTGCGGCCCGACTGCCCCTTTCTTTTGAGCGGCCCCTCAATGTTTTGAGAAACGGCGGAGGACATTGTCTCCATTAGAATTGGCCCCCCTGTGATGCTGATGCAGTTTGGGCTCCACTCCTTGAATTCCGCCCCCTCCCCGAGGTCGAGTGTGTTGAGTTCATACTTTTATACGGAGGGTTTGCTGTGCATTAGCACCTCACGGGCGAACTGTATTTATGTTAGTATGTTTTATGTGAGCTATCCGGTTGATGACGCTTGTATGCAGGCCTGTCAAATTTTCTGGACCATCAGGACCTTTTCTATTTTTGACCTAGTTGATAGGTAATGTTGGTGTGACAAGTCCACCAATTCTGGAGATGGAATGGCCGGCGGAAGGGGTTGGAGGTGCGCCGGAAATCTTTTTTTTACAGCATGTGTGCATGTAGTTCAAGACTGCATACTTGTTGTAAAATTTATTTAACTCAGTCTTATGGTCTAGAAAAGTTGACACGCATGTAACACCATCAGCACGGGCGTCCTTGTGATGCTGAGGCAGTTTGGACTCCACTCCTTATAGACCTAGAGTGTTCCCGATTTCCCCAAACAGGAGTGGACTCTATGCGTTAGCACCTCATGGGCGGATTGAGTGAATGTCAATAAGTTTCAAGTAAGCAAACCTTAGCCCAAAAAATGTTTCGGTAGATATTTGTGCGGTGATATTGATGATGCAGTGTCCAGGTATGTCTATTGTCTTGGATATATATAGGGAATAAATGAAAGTGATGAAGAGGAGTAAAAATAAATACAGAATGGAGACAAACGTCTGCGGCTGCGGCCCGACTGCCCCTTTCTTTTGAGCGGCCCCTCAATGTTTTGAGAAACGGCGGAGGACATTGTCTCCATTAGAATTGGCCCCCCTGTGATGCTGATGCAGTTTGGGCTCCACTCCTTGAATTCCGCCCCCTCCCCGAGGTCGAGTGTGTTGAGTTCATACTTTTATACGGAGGGTTTGCTGTGCATTAGCACCTCACGGGCGAACTGTATTTATGTTAGTATGTTTTATGTGAGCTATCCGGTTGATGACGCTTGTATGCAGGCCTGTCAAATTTTCTGGACCATCAGGACCTTTTCTATTTTTGACCTAGTTGATAGGTAATGTTGGTGTGACAAGTCCACCAATTCTGGAGATGGAATGGCCGGCGGAAGGGGTTGGAGGTGCGCCGGAAATCTTTTTTTTACACCATGTGTGCATGTAGTTCAAGACTGCATACTTGTTGTAAAATTTATTTAACTCAGTCTTATGGTCTAGAAAAGTTGACATGCCTGTAACACCCTCAGCACGGGCGTCCTTGTGATGCTGAGGCAGTTTGGACTCCACTCCTTATAGACCTAGAGTGTTCCCGATTTCCCCAAACAGGAGTGGACTCTATGCGTTAGCACCTCATGGGCGGATTGAGTGAATGTCAATAAGTTTCAAGTAAGCAAACCTTAGCCCAAAAAATGTTTCGGTAGATATTTGTGCGGTGATATTGATGATGCAGTGTCCAGGTATGTCTATTGTCTTGGATATATATAGGGAATAAATGAAAGTGATGAAGAGGAGTAAAAATAAATACAGAATGGAGACAACCGTCTGCGGCTGCGGCCCGACTGCCCCTTTCTTTTGAGCGGCCCCTCAATGTTTTGAGAAACGGCGGAGGACATTGTCTCCATTAGAATTGGCCCCCCTGTGATGCTGATGCAGTTTGGGCTCCACTCCTTGAATTCCGCCCCCTCCCCGAGGTCGAGTGTGTTGAGTTCATACTTTTATACGGAGGGTTTGCTGTGCATTAGCACCTCACGGGCGAACTGTATTTATGTTAGTATGTTTTATGTGAGCTATCCGGTTGATGACGCTTGTATGCAGGCCTGTCAAATTTTCTGGACCATCAGGACCTTTTCTATTTTTGACCTAGTTGATAGGTAATGTTGGTGTGACAAGTCCACCAATTCTGGAGATGGAATGGCCGGCGGAAGGGGTTGGAGGTGCGCCGGAAATCTTTTTTTTACACCATGTGTGCATGTTGTTCAAGACTGCATACTTGTTGTAAAATTTATTTAACTCAGTCTTATGGTCTAGAAAAGTTGACATGCCTGTAACACCCTCAGCACGGGCGTCCTTGTGATGCTGAGGCAGTTTGGACTCCACTCCTTATAGACCTAGAGTGTTCCCGATTTCCCCAAACAGGAGTGGACTCTATGCGTTAGCACCTCATGGGCGGATTGAGTGAATGTCAATAAGTTTCAAGTAAGCAAACCTTAGCCCAAAAAATGTTTCGGTAGATATTTGTGCGGTGATATTGATGATGCAGTGTCCAGGTATGTCTATTGTCTTGGATATATATAGGGAATAAATGAAAGTGATGAAGAGGAGTAAAAATAAATACAGAATGGAGACAACCGTCTGCGGCTGCGGCCCGACTGCCCCTTTCTTTTGAGCGGCCCCTCAATGTTTTGAGAAACGGCGGAGGACATTGTCTCCATTAGAATTGGCCCCCCTGTGATGCTGATGCAGTTTGGGCTCCACTCCTTGAATTCCGCCCCCTCCCCGAGGTCGAGTGTGTTGAGTTCATACTTTTATACGGAGGGTTTGCTGTGCATTAGCACCTCACGGGCGAACTGTATTTATGTTAGTATGTTTTATGTGAGCTATCCGGTTGATGACGCTTGTATGCAGGCCTGTCAAATTTTCTGGACCATCAGGACCTTTTCTATTTTTGACCTAGTTGATAGGTAATGTTGGTGTGACAAGTCCACCAATTCTGGAGATGGAATGGCCGGCGGAAGGGGTTGGAGGTGCGCCGGAAATCTTTTTTTTACACCATGTGTGCATGTAGTTCAAGACTACATGCTTGTTGTAAAATTTATTTAACTCAGTCTTATGGTCTAGAAAAGTTGACACGCCTGTAACACCATCAGCACGGGCGTCCTTGTGATGCTGAGGCAGTTTGGACTCCACTCCTTATAGACCTAGAGTGTTCCCGATTTCCCCAAACAGGAGTGGACTCTATGCGTTAGCACCTCATGGGCGGATTGAGTGAATGTCAATAAGTTTCAAGTAAGCAAACCTTAGCCCAAAAAATGTTTCGGTAGATATTTGTGCGGTGATATTGATGATGCAGTGTCCAGGTATGTCTATTGTCTTGGATATATATAGGGAATAAATGAAAGTGATGAAGAGGAGTAAAAATAAATACAGAATGGAGACAACCGTCTGCGGCTGCGGCCCGACTGCCCCTTTCTTTTGAGCGGCCCCTCAATGTTTTGAGAAACGGCGGAGGACATTGTCTCCATTAGAATTGGCCCCCCTGTGATGCTGATGCAGTTTGGGCTCCACTCCTTGAATTCCGCCCCCTCCCCGAGGTCGAGTGTGTTGAGTTCATACTTTTATACGGAGGGTTTGCTGTGCATTAGCACCTCACGGGCGAACTGTATTTATGTTAGTATGTTTTATGTGAGCTATCCGGTTGATGACGCTTGTATGCAGGCCTGTCAAATTTTCTGGACCATCAGGACCTTTTCTATTTTTGACCTAGTTGATAGGTAATGTTGGTGTGACAAGTCCACCAATTCTGGAGATGGAATGGCCGGCGGAAGGGGTTGGAGGTGCGCCGGAAATCTTTTTTTTACAGCATGTGTGCATGTAGTTCAAGACTGCATACTTGTTGTAAAATTTATTTAACTCAGTCTTATGGTCTAGAAAAGTTGACACGCATGTAACACCATCAGCACGGGCGTCCTTGTGATGCTGAGGCAGTTTGGACTCCACTCCTTATAGACCTAGAGTGTTCCCGATTTCCCCAAACAGGAGTGGACTCTATGCGTTAGCACCTCATGGGCGGATTGAGTGAATGTCAATAAGTTTCAAGTAAGCAAACCTTAGCCCAAAAAATGTTTCGGTAGATATTTGTGCGGTGATATTGATGATGCAGTGTCCAGGTATGTCTATTGTCTTGGATATATATAGGGAATAAATGAAAGTGATGAAGAGGAGTAAAAATAAATACAGAATGGAGACAACCGTCTGCGGCTGCGGCCCGACTGCCCCTTTCTTTTGAGCGGCCCCTCAATGTTTTGAGAAACGGCGGAGGACATTGTCTCCATTAGAATTGGCCCCCCTGTGATGCTGATGCAGTTTGGGCTCCACTCCTTGAATTCCGCCCCCTCCCCGAGGTCGAGTGTGTTGAGTTCATACTTTTATACGGAGGGTTTGCTGTGCATTAGCACCTCACGGGCGAACTGTATTTATGTTAGTATGTTTTATGTGAGCTATCCGGTTGATGACGCTTGTATGCAGGCCTGTCAAATTTTCTGGACCATCAGGACCTTTTCTATTTTTGACCTAGTTGATAGGTAATGTTGGTGTGACAAGTCCACCAATTCTGGAGATGGAATGGCCGGCGGAAGGGGTTGGAGGTGCGCCGGAAATCTTTTTTTTACACCATGTGTGCATGTTGTTCAAGACTGCATACTTGTTGTAAAATTTATTTAACTCAGTCTTATGGTCTAGAAAAGTTGACATGCCTGTAACACCCTCAGCACGGGCGTCCTTGTGATGCTGAGGCAGTTTGGACTCCACTCCTTATAGACCTAGAGTGTTCCCGATTTCCCCAAACAGGAGTGGACTCTATGCGTTAGCACCTCATGGGCGGATTGAGTGAATGTCAATAAGTTTCAAGTAAGCAAACCTTAGCCCAAAAAATGTTTCGGTAGATATTTGTGCGGTGATATTGATGATGCAGTGTCCAGGTATGTCTATTGTCTTGGATATATATAGGGAATAAATGAAAGTGATGAAGAGGAGTAAAAATAAATACAGAATGGAGACAACCGTCTGCGGCTACGGCCCGACTGCCCCTTTCTTTTGAGCGGCCCCTCAATGTTTTGAGAAACGGCGGAGGACATTGTCTCCATTAGAATTGGCCCCCCTGTGATGCTGATGCAGTTTGGGCTCCACTCCTTGAATTCCGCCCCCTCCCCGAGGTCGAGTGTGTTGAGTTCATACTTTTATACGGAGGGTTTGCTGTGCATTAGCACCTCACGGGCGAACTGTATTTATGTTAGTATGTTTTATGTGAGCTATCCGGTTGATGACGCTTGTATGCAGGCCTGTCAAATTTTCTGGACCATCAGGACCTTTTCTATTTTTGACCTAGTTGATAGGTAATGTTGGTGTGACAAGTCCACCAATTCTGGAGATGGAATGGCCGGCGGAAGGGGTTGGAGGTGCGCCGGAAATCTTTTTTTTACACCATGTGTGCATGTAGTTCAAGACTACATGCTTGTTGTAAAATTTATTTAACTCAGTCTTATGGTCTAGAAAAGTTGACACGCCTGTAACACCATCAGCACGGGCGTCCTTGTGATGCTGAGGCAGTTTGGACTCCACTCCTTATAGACCTAGAGTGTTCCCGATTTCCCCAAACAGGAGTGGACTCTATGCGTTAGCACCTCATGGGCGGATTGAGTGAATGTCAATAAGTTTCAAGTAAGCAAACCTTAGCCCAAAAAATGTTTCGGTAGATATTTGTGCGGTGATATTGATGATGCAGTGTCCAGGTATGTCTATTGTCTTGGATATATATAGGGAATAAATGAAAGTGATGAAGAGGAGTAAAAATAAATACAGAATGGAGACAACCGTCTGCGGCTGCGGCCCGACTGCCCCTTTCTTTTGAGCGGCCCCTCAATGTTTTGAGAAACGGCGGAGGACATTGTCTCCATTAGAATTGGCCCCCCTGTGATGCTGATGCAGTTTGGGCTCCACTCCTTGAATTCCGCCCCCTCCCCGAGGTCGAGTGTGTTGAGTTCATACTTTTATACGGAGGGTTTGCTGTGCATTAGCACCTCACGGGCGAACTGTATTTATGTTAGTATGTTTTATGTGAGCTATCCGGTTGATGACGCTTGTATGCAGGCCTGTCAAATTTTCTGGACCATCAGGACCTTTTCTATTTTTGACCTAGTTGATAGGTAATGTTGGTGTGACAAGTCCACCAATTCTGGAGATGGAATGGCCGGCGGAAGGGGTTGGAGGTGCGCCGGAAATCTTTTTTTTACAGTATGTGTGCATGTAGTTCAAGACTGCATACTTGTAAAATTTATTTAACTCAGTCTTATGGTCTAGAAAAGTTGACACGCCTGTAACACCATCAGCACGGGCGTCCTTGTGATGCTGAGGCAGTTTGGACTCCACTCCTTATAGACCTAGAGTGTTCCCGATTTCCCCAAACAGGAGTGGACTCTATGCGTTAGCACCTCATGGGCGGATTGAGTGAATGTCAATAAGTTTCAAGTAAGCAAACCTTAGCCCAAAAAATGTTTCGGTAGATATTTGTGCGGTGATATTGATGATGCAGTGTCCAGGTATGTCTATTGTCTTGGATATATATAGGGAATAAATGAAAGTGATGAAGAGGAGTAAAAATAAATACAGAATGGAGACAACCGTCTGCGGCTGCGGCCCGACTGCCCCTTTCTTTTGAGCGGCCCCTCAATGTTTTGAGAAACGGCGGAGGACATTGTCTCCATTAGAATTGGCCCCCCTGTGATGCTGATGCAGTTTGGGCTCCACTCCTTGAATTCCGCCCCCTCCCCGAGGTCGAGTGTGTTGAGTTCATACTTTTATACGGAGGGTTTGCTGTGCATTAGCACCTCACGGGCGAACTGTATTTATGTTAGTATGTTTTATGTGAGCTATCCGGTTGATGACGCTTGTATGCAGGCCTGTCAAATTTTCTGGACCATCAGGACCTTTTCTATTTTTGACCTAGTTGATAGGTAATGTTGGTGTGACAAGTCCACCAATTCTGGAGATGGAATGGCCGGCGGAAGGGGTTGGAGGTGCGCCGGAAATCTTTTTTTTACAGCATGTGTGCATGTAGTTCAAGACTGCATACTTGTTGTAAAATTTATTTAACTCAGTCTTATGGTCTAGAAAAGTTGACACGCCTGTAACACCATCAGCACGGGCGTCCTTGTGATGCTGAGGCAGTTTGGACTCCACTCCTTATAGACCTAGAGTGTTCCCGATTTCCCCAAACAGGAGTGGACTCTATGCGTTAGCACCTCATGGGCGGATTGAGTGAATGTCAATAAGTTTCAAGTAAGCAAACCTTAGCCCAAAAAATGTTTCGGTAGATATTTGTGCGGTGATATTGATGATGCAGTGTCCAGGTATGTCTATTGTCTTGGATATATATAGGGAATAAATGAAAGTGATGAAGAGGAGTAAAAATAAATACAGAATGGAGACAACCGTCTGCGGCTGCGGCCCGACTGCCCCTTTCTTTTGAGCGGCCCCTCAATGTTTTGAGAAACGGCGGAGGACATTGTCTCCATTAGAATTGGCCCCCCTGTGATGCTGATGCAGTTTGGGCTCCACTCCTTGAATTCCGCCCCCTCCCCGAGGTCGAGTGTGTTGAGTTCATACTTTTATACGGAGGGTTTGCTGTGCATTAGCACCTCACGGGCGAACTGTATTTATGTTAGTATGTTTTATGTGAGCTATCCGGTTGATGACGCTTGTATGCAGGCCTGTCAAATTTTCTGGACCATCAGGACCTTTTCTATTTTTGACCTAGTTGATAGGTAATGTTGGTGTGACAAGTCCACCAATTCTGGAGATGGAATGGCCGGCGGAAGGGGTTGGAGGTGCGCCGGAAATCTTTTTTTTACAGCATGTGTGCATGTAGTTCAAGACTGCATACTTGTTGTAAAATTTATTTAACTCAGTCTTATGGTCTAGAAAAGTTGACACGCCTGTAACACCATCAGCACGGGCGTCCTTGTGATGCTGAGGCAGTTTGGACTCCACTCCTTATAGATCTAGAGTGTTCCCGATTTCCCCAAACAGGAGTGGACTCTATGCGTTAGCACCTCATGGGCGGATTGAGTGAATGTCAATAAGTTTCAAGTAAGCAAACCTTAGCCCAAAAAATGTTTCGGTAGATATTTGTGCGGGGATATTGATGATGCAGTGTCCAGGTATGTCTATTGTCTTGGATATATATAGGGAATAAATGAAAGTGATGAAGAGGAGTAAAAATAAATACAGAATGGAGACAACCGTCTGCGGCTGCGGCCCGACTGCCCCTTTCTTTTGAGCGGCCCCTCAATGTTTTGAGAAACGGCGGAGGACATTGTCTCCATTAGAATTGGCCCCCCTGTGATGCTGATGCAGTTTGGGCTCCACTCCTTGAATTCCGCCCCCTCCCCGAGGTCGAGTGTGTTGAGTTCATACTTTTATACGGAGGGTTTGCTGTGCATTAGCACCTCACGGGCGAACTGTATTTATGTTAGTATGTTTTATGTGAGCTATCCGGTTGATGACGCTTGTATGCAGGCCTGTCAAATTTTCTGGACCATCAGGACCTTTTCTATTTTTGACCTAGTTGATAGGTAATGTTGGTGTGACAAGTCCACCAATTCTGGAGATGGAATGGCCGGCGGAAGGGGTTGGAGGTGCGCCGGAAATCTTTTTGTTACAGCATGTGTGCATGTAGTTCAAGACTGCATACTTGTTGTAAAATTTATTTAACTCAGTCTTATGGTCTAAAAAAGTTGACACGCCTGAAACACCATCAGCACGGGCGTCCTTGTGATGCTGAGGCAGTTTGGACTCCACTCCTTATAGACCTAGAGTGTTCCCGATTTCCCCAAACAGGAGTGGACTCTATGTGTTAGCACCTCATGGGCGGATTGAGTGAATGTCAATAAGTTTCAAGTAAGCAAACCTTAGCCCAAAAAATGTTTCGGTAGATATTCGTGCGGTGATATTGATGATGCAGTGTCCAGGTATGTTTATTGTCTTGGATATATATAGGGAATAAATGAAAGTGATGAAGAGGAGTAAAAATAAATACAGAATGGAGACAACCGTCTGCGGCTGCGGCCCGACTGCCCCTTTCTTTTGAGCGGCCCCTCAATGTTTTGAGAAACGGCGGAGGACATTGTCTCCATTAGAATTGGCCCCCCTGTGATGCTGATGCAGTTTGGGCTCCACTCCTTGAATTCCGCCCCCTCCCCGAGGTCGAGTGTGTTGAGTTCATACTTTTATACGGAGGGTTTGCTGTGCATTAGCACCTCACGGGCGAACTGTATTTATGTTAGTATGTTTTATGTGAGCTATCCGGTTGATGACGCTTGTATGCAGGCCTGTCAAATTTTCTGGACCATCAGGACCTTTTCTATTTTTGACCTAGTTGATAGGTAATGTTGGTGTGACAAGTCCACCAATTCTGGAGATGGAATGGCCGGCGGAAGGGGTTGGAGGTGCGCCCGAAATCTTTTTTTTACAGCATGTGTGCATGTAGTTCAAGACTGCATACTTGTTGTAAAATTTATTTAACTCAGTCTTATGGTCTAGAAAAGTTGACACGCCTGTAACACCATCAGCACGGGCGTCCTTGTGATGCTGAGGCAGTTTGGACTCCACTCCTTATAGACCTAGAGTGTTCCCGATTTCCCCAAACAGGAGTGGACTCTATGCGTTAGCACCTCATGGGCGGATTGAGTGAATGTCAATAAGTTTCAAGTAAGCAAACCTTAGCCCAAAAAATGTTTCGGTAGATATTTGTGCGGTGATATTGATGATGCAGTGTCCAGGTATGTCTATTGTCTTGGATATATATAGGGAATAAATGAAAGTGATGAAGAGGAGTAAAAATAAATACAGAATGGAGACAACCGTCTGCGGCTGCGGCCCGACTGCCCCTTTCTTTTGAGCGGCCCCTCAATGTTTTGAGAAACGGCGGAGGACATTGTCTCCATTAGAATTGGCCCCCCTGTGATGCTGATGCAGTTTGGGCTCCACTCCTTGAATTCCGCCCCCTCCCCGAGGTCGAGTGTGTTGAGTTCATACTTTTATACGGAGGGTTTGCTGTGCATTAGCACCTCACGGGCGAACTGTATTTATGTTAGTATGTTTTATGTGAGCTATCCGGTTGATGACGCTTGTATGCAGGCCTGTCAAATTTTCTGGACCATCAGGACCTTTTCTATTTTTGACCTAGTTGATAGGTAATGTTGGTGTGACAAGTCCACCAATTCTGGAGATGGAATGGCCGGCGGAAGGGGTTGGAGGTGCGCCGGAAATCTTTTTTTTACAGCATGTGTGCATGTAGTTCAAGACTGCATACTTGTTGTAAAATTTATTTAACTCAGTCTTATGGTCTAGAAAAGTTGACACACCTGTAACACCATCAGCACGGGCGTCCTTGTGATGCTGAGGCAGTTTGGACTCCACTCCTTATAGACCTAGAGTGTTCCCGATTTCCCCAAACAGGAGTGGACTCTATGCGTTAGCACCTCATGGGCGGATTGAGTGAATGTCAATAAGTTTCAAGTAAGCAAACCTTAGCCCAAAAAATGTTTCGGTAAATATTTGTGCGGTGATATTGATGATGCAGTGTCCAGGTATGTCTATTGTCTTGGATATATATAGGGAATAAATGAAAGTGATGAAGAGGAGTAAAAATAAATACAGAATGGAGACAACCGTCTGCGGCTGCGGCCCGACTGCCCCTTTCTTTTGAGCGGCCCCTCAATGTTTTGAGAAACGGCGGAGGACATTGTCTCCATTAGAATTGGCCCCCCTGTGATGCTGATGCAGTTTGGGCTCCACTCCTTGAATTCCGCCCCCTCCCCGAGGTCGAGTGTGTTGAGTTCATACTTTTATACGGAGGGTTTGCTGTGCATTAGCACCTCACGGGCGAACTGTATTTATGTTAGTATGTTTTATGTGAGCTATCCGGTTGATGACGCTTGTATGCAGGCCTGTCAAATTTTCTGGACCATCAGGACCTTTTCTATTTTTGACCTAGTTGATAGGTAATGTTGGTGTGACAAGTCCACCAATTCTGGAGATGGAATGGCCGGCGGAAGGGGTTGGAGGTGCGCCGGAAATCTTTTTTTTACACCATGTGTGCATGTAGTTCAAGACTGCATACTTGTTGTAAAATTTATTTAACTCAGTCTTATGGTCTAGAAAAGTTGACACGCATGTAACACCATCAGCACGGGCGTCCTTGTGATGCTGAGGCAGTTTGGACTCCACTCCTTATAGACCTAGAGTGTTCCCGATTTCCCCAAACAGGAGTGGACTCTATGCGTTAGCACCTCATGGGCGGATTGAGTGAATGTCAATAAGTTTCAAGTAAGCAAACCTTAGCCCAAAAAATGTTTCGGTAGATATTTGTGCGGTGATATTGATGATGCAGTGTCCAGGTATGTCTATTGTCTTGGATATATATAGGGAATAAATGAAAGTGATGAAGAGGAGTAAAAATAAATACAGAATGGAGACAACCGTCTGCGGCTGCGGCCCGACTGCCCCTTTCTTTTGAGCGGCCCCTCAATGTTTTGAGAAACGGCGGAGGACATTGTCTCCATTAGAATTGGCCCCCCTGTGATGCTGATGCAGTTTGGGCTCCACTCCTTGAATTCCGCCCCCTCCCCGAGGTCGAGTGTGTTGAGTTCATACTTTTATACGTAGGGTTTGCTGTGCATTAGCACCTCACGGGCGAACTGTATTTATGTTAGTATGTTTTATGTGAGCTATCCGGTTGATGACGCTTGTATGCAGGCCTGTCAAATTTTCTGGACCATCAGGACCTTTTCTATTTTTGACCTAGTTGATAGGTAATGTTGGTGTGACAAGTCCACCAATTCTGGAGATGGAATGGCCGGCGGAAGGGGTTGGAGGTGCGCCGGAAATCTTTTTTTTACAGCATGTGTGCATGTAGTTCAAGACTGCATACTTGTTGTAAAATTTATTTAACTCAGTCTTATGGTCTAGAAAAGTTGACACGCCTGTAACACCATCAGCACGGGCGTCCTTGTGATGCTGAGGCAGTTTGGACTCCACTCCTTATAGACCTAGAGTGTTCCCGATTTCCCCAAACAGGAGTGGACTCTATGCGTTAGCACCTCATGGGCGGATTGAGTGAATGTCAATAAGTTTCAAGTAAGCAAACCTTAGCCCAAAAAATGTTTCGGTAGATATTTGTGCGGTGATATTGATGATGCAGTGTCCAGGTATGTCTATTGTCTTGGATATATATAGGGAATAAATGAAAGTGATGAAGAGGAGTAAAAATAAATACAGAATGGAGACAACCGTCTGCGGCTGCGGCCCGACTGCCCCTTTCTTTTGAGCGGCCCCTCAATGTTTTGAGAAACGGCGGAGGACATTGTCTCCATTAGAATTGGCCCCCCTGTGATGCTGATGCAGTTTGGGCTCCACTCCTTGAATTCCGCCCCCTCCCCGAGGTCGAGTGTGTTGAGTTCATACTTTTATACGGAGGGTTTGCTGTGCATTAGCACCTCACGGGCGAACTGTATTTATGTTAGTATGTTTTATGTGAGCTATCCGGTTGATGACGCTTGTATGCAGGCCTGTCAAATTTTCTGGACCATCAGGACCTTTTCTATTTTTGACCTAGTTGATAGGTAATGTTGGTGTGACAAGTCCACCAATTCTGGAGATGGAATGGCCGGCGGAAGGGGTTGGAGGTGCGCCGGAAATCTTTTTTTTACAGCATGTGTGCATGTAGTTCAAGACTGCATACTTGTTGTAAAATTTATTTAACTCAGTCTTATGGTCTAGAAAAGTTGACACGCCTGTAACACCATCAGCACGGGCGTCCTTGTGATGCTGAGGCAGTTTGGACTCCACTCCTTATAGATCTAGAGTGTTCCCGATTTCCCCAAACAGGAGTGGACTCTATGCGTTAGCACCTCATGGGCGGATTGAGTGAATGTCAATAAGTTTCAAGTAAGCAAACCTTAGCCCAAAAAATGTTTCGGTAGATATTTGTGCGGGGATATTGATGATGCAGTGTCCAGGTATGTCTATTGTCTTGGATATATATAGGGAATAAATGAAAGTGATGAAGAGGAGTAAAAATAAATACAGAATGGAGACAACCGTCTGCGGCTGCGGCCCGACTGCCCCTTTCTTTTGAGCGGCCCCTCAATGTTTTGAGAAACGGCGGAGGACATTGTCTCCATTAGAATTGGCCCCCCTGTGATGCTGATGCAGTTTGGGCTCCACTCCTTGAATTCCGCCCCCTCCCCGAGGTCGAGTGTGTTGAGTTCATACTTTTATACGGAGGGTTTGCTGTGCATTAGCACCTCACGGGCGAACTGTATTTATGTTAGTATGTTTTATGTGAGCTATCCGGTTGATGACGCTTGTATGCAGGCCTGTCAAATTTTCTGGACCATCAGGACCTTTTCTATTTTTGACCTAGTTGATAGGTAATGTTGGTGTGACAAGTCCACCAATTCTGGAGATGGAATGGCCGGCGGAAGGGGTTGGAGGTGCGCCGGAAATCTTTTTGTTACAGCATGTGTGCATGTAGTTCAAGACTGCATACTTGTTGTAAAATTTATTTAACTCAGTCTTATGGTCTAAAAAAGTTGACACGCCTGAAACACCATCAGCACGGGCGTCCTTGTGATGCTGAGGCAGTTTGGACTCCACTCCTTATAGACCTAGAGTGTTCCCGATTTCCCCAAACAGGAGTGGACTCTATGTGTTAGCACCTCATGGGCGGATTGAGTGAATGTCAATAAGTTTCAAGTAAGCAAACCTTAGCCCAAAAAATGTTTCGGTAGATATTCGTGCGGTGATATTGATGATGCAGTGTCCAGGTATGTTTATTGTCTTGGATATATATAGGGAATAAATGAAAGTGATGAAGAGGAGTAAAAATAAATACAGAATGGAGACAACCGTCTGCGGCTGCGGCCCGACTGCCCCTTTCTTTTGAGCGGCCCCTCAATGTTTTGAGAAACGGCGGAGGACATTGTCTCCATTAGAATTGGCCCCCCTGTGATGCTGATGCAGTTTGGGCTCCACTCCTTGAATTCCGCCCCCTCCCCGAGGTCGAGTGTGTTGAGTTCATACTTTTATACGGAGGGTTTGCTGTGCATTAGCACCTCACGGGCGAACTGTATTTATGTTAGTATGTTTTATGTGAGCTATCCGGTTGATGACGCTTGTATGCAGGCCTGTCAAATTTTCTGGACCATCAGGACCTTTTCTATTTTTGACCTAGTTGATAGGTAATGTTGGTGTGACAAGTCCACCAATTCTGGAGATGGAATGGCCGGCGGAAGGGGTTGGAGGTGCGCCCGAAATCTTTTTTTTACAGCATGTGTGCATGTAGTTCAAGACTGCATACTTGTTGTAAAATTTATTTAACTCAGTCTTATGGTCTAGAAAAGTTGACACGCCTGTAACACCATCAGCACGGGCGTCCTTGTGATGCTGAGGCAGTTTGGACTCCACTCCTTATAGACCTAGAGTGTTCCCGATTTCCCCAAACAGGAGTGGACTCTATGCGTTAGCACCTCATGGGCGGATTGAGTGAATGTCAATAAGTTTCAAGTAAGCAAACCTTAGCCCAAAAAATGTTTCGGTAGATATTTGTGCGGTGATATTGATGATGCAGTGTCCAGGTATGTCTATTGTCTTGGATATATATAGGGAATAAATGAAAGTGATGAAGAGGAGTAAAAATAAATACAGAATGGAGACAACCGTCTGCGGCTGCGGCCCGACTGCCCCTTTCTTTTGAGCGGCCCCTCAATGTTTTGAGAAACGGCGGAGGACATTGTCTCCATTAGAATTGGCCCCCCTGTGATGCTGATGCAGTTTGGGCTCCACTCCTTGAATTCCGCCCCCTCCCCGAGGTCGAGTGTGTTGAGTTCATACTTTTATACGGAGGGTTTGCTGTGCATTAGCACCTCACGGGCGAACTGTATTTATGTTAGTATGTTTTATGTGAGCTATCCGGTTGATGACGCTTGTATGCAGGCCTGTCAAATTTTCTGGACCATCAGGACCTTTTCTATTTTTGACCTAGTTGATAGGTAATGTTGGTGTGACAAGTCCACCAATTCTGGAGATGGAATGGCCGGCGGAAGGGGTTGGAGGTGCGCCGGAAATCTTTTTTTTACAGCATGTGTGCATGTAGTTCAAGACTGCATACTTGTTGTAAAATTTATTTAACTCAGTCTTATGGTCTAGAAAAGTTGACACACCTGTAACACCATCAGCACGGGCGTCCTTGTGATGCTGAGGCAGTTTGGACTCCACTCCTTATAGACCTAGAGTGTTCCCGATTTCCCCAAACAGGAGTGGACTCTATGCGTTAGCACCTCATGGGCGGATTGAGTGAATGTCAATAAGTTTCAAGTAAGCAAACCTTAGCCCAAAAAATGTTTCGGTAAATATTTGTGCGGTGATATTGATGATGCAGTGTCCAGGTATGTCTATTGTCTTGGATATATATAGGGAATAAATGAAAGTGATGAAGAGGAGTAAAAATAAATACAGAATGGAGACAACCGTCTGCGGCTGCGGCCCGACTGCCCCTTTCTTTTGAGCGGCCCCTCAATGTTTTGAGAAACGGCGGAGGACATTGTCTCCATTAGAATTGGCCCCCCTGTGATGCTGATGCAGTTTGGGCTCCACTCCTTGAATTCCGCCCCCTCCCCGAGGTCGAGTGTGTTGAGTTCATACTTTTATACGGAGGGTTTGCTGTGCATTAGCACCTCACGGGCGAACTGTATTTATGTTAGTATGTTTTATGTGAGCTATCCGGTTGATGACGCTTGTATGCAGGCCTGTCAAATTTTCTGGACCATCAGGACCTTTTCTATTTTTGACCTAGTTGATAGGTAATGTTGGTGTGACAAGTCCACCAATTCTGGAGATGGAATGGCCGGCGGAAGGGGTTGGAGGTGCGCCGGAAATCTTTTTTTTACACCATGTGTGCATGTAGTTCAAGACTGCATACTTGTTGTAAAATTTATTTAACTCAGTCTTATGGTCTAGAAAAGTTGACACGCATGTAACACCATCAGCACGGGCGTCCTTGTGATGCTGAGGCAGTTTGGACTCCACTCCTTATAGACCTAGAGTGTTCCCGATTTCCCCAAACAGGAGTGGACTCTATGCGTTAGCACCTCATGGGCGGATTGAGTGAATGTCAATAAGTTTCAAGTAAGCAAACCTTAGCCCAAAAAATGTTTCGGTAGATATTTGTGCGGTGATATTGATGATGCAGTGTCCAGGTATGTCTATTGTCTTGGATATATATAGGGAATAAATGAAAGTGATGAAGAGGAGTAAAAATAAATACAGAATGGAGACAACCGTCTGCGGCTGCGGCCCGACTGCCCCTTTCTTTTGAGCGGCCCCTCAATGTTTTGAGAAACGGCGGAGGACATTGTCTCCATTAGAATTGGCCCCCCTGTGATGCTGATGCAGTTTGGGCTCCACTCCTTGAATTCCGCCCCCTCCCCGAGGTCGAGTGTGTTGAGTTCATACTTTTATACGGAGGGTTTGCTGTGCATTAGCACCTCACGGGCGAACTGTATTTATGTTAGTATGTTTTATGTGAGCTATCCGGTTGATGACGCTTGTATGCAGGCCTGTCAAATTTTCTGGACCATCAGGACCTTTTCTATTTTTGACCTAGTTGATAGGTAATGTTGGTGTGACAAGTCCACCAATTCTGGAGATGGAATGGCCGGCGGAAGGGGTTGGAGGTGCGCCGGAAATCTTTTTTTTACACCATGTGTGCATGTAGTTCAAGACTGCATACTTGTTGTAAAATTTATTTAACTCAGTCTTATGGTCTAGAAAAGTTGACACGCCTGTAACACCATCAGCACGGGCGTCCTTGTGATGCTGAGGCAGTTTGGACTCCACTCCTTATAGACCTAGAGTGTTCCCGATTTCCCCAAACAGGAGTGGACTCTATGCGTTAGCACCTCATGGGCGGATTGAGTGAATGTCAATAAGTTTCAAGTAAGCAAACCTTAGCCCAAAAAATGTTTCGGTAGATATTTGTGCGGTGATATTGATGATGCAGTGTCCAGGTATGTCTATTGTCTTGGATATATATAGGGAATAAATGAAAGTGATGAAGAGGAGTAAAAATAAATACAGAATGGAGACAACCGTCTGCGGCTGCGGCCCGACTGCCCCTTTCTTTTGAGCGGCCCCTCAATGTTTTGAGAAACGGCGGAGGACATTGTCTCCATTAGAATTGGCCCCCCTGTGATGCTGATGCAGTTTGGGCTCCACTCCTTGAATTCCGCCCCCTCCCCGAGGTCGAGTGTGTTGAGTTCATACTTTTATACGGAGGGTTTGCTGTGCATTAGCACCTCACGGGCGAACTGTATTTATGTTAGTATGTTTTATGTGAGCTATCCGGTTGATGACGCTTGTATGCAGGCCTGTCAAATTTTCTGGACCATCAGGACCTTTTCTATTTTTGACCTAGTTGATAGGTAATGTTGGTGTGACAAGTCCACCAATTCTGGAGATGGAATGGCCGGCGGAAGGGGTTGGAGGTGCGCCGGAAATCGTTTTTTTACACCATGTGTGCATGTAGTTCAAGACTACATGCTTGTTGTAAAATTTATTTAACTCAGTCTTATGGTCTAGAAAAGTTGACACGCCTGTAACACCATCAGCACGGGCGTCCTTGTGATGCTGAGGCAGTTTGGACTCCACTCCTTATAGACCTAGAGTGTTCCCGATTTCCCCAAACAGGAGTGGACTCTATGCGTTAGCACCTCATGGGCGGATTGAGTGAATGTCAATAAGTTTCAAGTAAGCAAACCTTAGCCCAAAAAATGTTTCGGTAGATATTTGTGCGGTGATATTGATGATGCAGTGTCCAGGTATGTCTATTGTCTTGGATATATATAGGGAATAAATGAAAGTGATGAAGAGGAGTAAAAATAAATACAGAATGGAGACAACCGTCTGCGGCTGCGGCCCGACTGCCCCTTTCTTTTGAGCGGCCCCTCAATGTTTTGAGAAACGGCGGAGGACATTGTCTCCATTAGAATTGGCCCCCCTGTGATGCTGATGCAGTTTGGGCTCCACTCCTTGAATTCCGCCCCCTCCCCGAGGTCGAGTGTGTTGAGTTCATACTTTTATACGGAGGGTTTGCTGTGCATTAGCACCTCACGGGCGAACTGTATTTATGTTAGTATGTTTTATGTGAGCTATCCGGTTGATGACGCTTGTATGCAGGCCTGTCAAATTTTCTGGACCATCAGGACCTTTTCTATTTTTGACCTAGTTGATAGGTAATGTTGGTGTGACAAGTCCACCAATTCTGGAGATGGAATGGCCGGCGGAAGGGGTTGGAGGTGCGCCGGAAATCTTTTTTTTACAGCATGTGTGCATGTAGTTCAAGACTGCATACTTGTTGTAAAATTTATTTAACTCAGTCTTATGGTCTAGAAAAGTTGACACGCATGTAACACCATCAGCACGGGCGTCCTTGTGATGCTGAGGCAGTTTGGACTCCACTCCTTATAGACCTAGAGTGTTCCCGATTTCCCCAAACAGGAGTGGACTCTATGCGTTAGCACCTCATGGGCGGATTGAGTGAATGTCAATAAGTTTCAAGTAAGCAAACCTTAGCCCAAAAAATGTTTCGGTAGATATTTGTGCGGTGATATTGATGATGCAGTGTCCAGGTATGTCTATTGTCTTGGATATATATAGGGAATAAATGAAAGTGATGAAGAGGAGTAAAAATAAATACAGAATGGAGACAACCGTCTGCGGCTGCGGCCCGACTGCCCCTTTCTTTTGAGCGGCCCCTCAATGTTTTGAGAAACGGCGGAGGACATTGTCTCCATTAGAATTGGCCCCCCTGTGATGCTGATGCAGTTTGGGCTCCACTCCTTGAATTCCGCCCCCTCCCCGAGGTCGAGTGTGTTGAGTTCATACTTTTATACGGAGGGTTTGCTGTGCATTAGCACCTCACGGGCGAACTGTATTTATGTTAGTATGTTTTATGTGAGCTATCCGGTTGATGACGCTTGTATGCAGGCCTGTCAAATTTTCTGGACCATCAGGACCTTTTCTATTTTTGACCTAGTTGATAGGTAATGTTGGTGTGACAAGTCCACCAATTCTGGAGATGGAATGGCCGGCGGAAGGGGTTGGAGGTGCGCCGGAAATCTTTTTTTTACACCATGTGTGCATGTAGTTCAAGACTGCATACTTGTTGTAAAATTTATTTAACTCAGTCTTATGGTCTAGAAAAGTTGACATGCCTGTAACACCCTCAGCACGGGCGTCCTTGTGATGCTGAGGCAGTTTGGACTCCACTCCTTATAGACCTAGAGTGTTCCCGATTTCCCCAAACAGGAGTGGACTCTATGCGTTAGCACCTCATGGGCGGATTGAGTGAATGTCAATAAGTTTCAAGTAAGCAAACCTTAGCCCAAAAAATGTTTCGGTAGATATTTGTGCGGTGATATTGATGATGCAGTGTCCAGGTATGTCTATTGTCTTGGATATATATAGGGAATAAATGAAAGTGATGAAGAGGAGTAAAAATAAATACAGAATGGAGACAACCGTCTGCGGCTGCGGCCCGACTGCCCCTTTCTTTTGAGCGGCCCCTCAATGTTTTGAGAAACGGCGGAGGACATTGTCTCCATTAGAATTGGCCCCCCTGTGATGCTGATGCAGTTTGGGCTCCACTCCTTGAATTCCGCCCCCTCCCCGAGGTCGAGTGTGTTGAGTTCATACTTTTATACGGAGGGTTTGCTGTGCATTAGCACCTCACGGGCGAACTGTATTTATGTTAGTATGTTTTATGTGAGCTATCCGGTTGATGACGCTTGTATGCAGGCCTGTCAAATTTTCTGGACCATCAGGACCTTTTCTATTTTTGACCTAGTTGATAGGTAATGTTGGTGTGACAAGTCCACCAATTCTGGAGATGGAATGGCCGGCGGAAGGGGTTGGAGGTGCGCCGGAAATCTTTTTTTTACACCATGTGTGCATGTTGTTCAAGACTGCATACTTGTTGTAAAATTTATTTAACTCAGTCTTATGGTCTAGAAAAGTTGACATGCCTGTAACACCCTCAGCACGGGCGTCCTTGTGATGCTGAGGCAGTTTGGACTCCACTCCTTATAGACCTAGAGTGTTCCCGATTTCCCCAAACAGGAGTGGACTCTATGCGTTAGCACCTCATGGGCGGATTGAGTGAATGTCAATAAGTTTCAAGTAAGCAAACCTTAGCCCAAAAAATGTTTCGGTAGATATTTGTGCGGTGATATTGATGATGCAGTGTCCAGGTATGTCTATTGTCTTGGATATATATAGGGAATAAATGAAAGTGATGAAGAGGAGTAAAAATAAATACAGAATGGAGACAACCGTCTGCGGCTACGGCCCGACTGCCCCTTTCTTTTGAGCGGCCCCTCAATGTTTTGAGAAACGGCGGAGGACATTGTCTCCATTAGAATTGGCCCCCCTGTGATGCTGATGCAGTTTGGGCTCCACTCCTTGAATTCCGCCCCCTCCCCGAGGTCGAGTGTGTTGAGTTCATACTTTTATACGGAGGGTTTGCTGTGCATTAGCACCTCACGGGCGAACTGTATTTATGTTAGTATGTTTTATGTGAGCTATCCGGTTGATGACGCTTGTATGCAGGCCTGTCAAATTTTCTGGACCATCAGGACCTTTTCTATTTTTGACCTAGTTGATAGGTAATGTTGGTGTGACAAGTCCACCAATTCTGGAGATGGAATGGCCGGCGGAAGGGGTTGGAGGTGCGCCGGAAATCTTTTTTTTACACCATGTGTGCATGTAGTTCAAGACTACATGCTTGTTGTAAAATTTATTTAACTCAGTCTTATGGTCTAGAAAAGTTGACACGCCTGTAACACCATCAGCACGGGCGTCCTTGTGATGCTGAGGCAGTTTGGACTCCACTCCTTATAGACCTAGAGTGTTCCCGATTTCCCCAAACAGGAGTGGACTCTATGCGTTAGCACCTCATGGGCGGATTGAGTGAATGTCAATAAGTTTCAAGTAAGCAAACCTTAGCCCAAAAAATGTTTCGGTAGATATTTGTGCGGTGATATTGATGATGCAGTGTCCAGGTATGTCTATTGTCTTGGATATATATAGGGAATAAATGAAAGTGATGAAGAGGAGTAAAAATAAATACAGAATGGAGACAACCGTCTGCGGCTGCGGCCCGACTGCCCCTTTCTTTTGAGCGGCCCCTCAATGTTTTGAGAAACGGCGGAGGACATTGTCTCCATTAGAATTGGCCCCCCTGTGATGCTGATGCAGTTTGGGCTCCACTCCTTGAATTCCGCCCCCTCCCCGAGGTCGAGTGTGTTGAGTTCATACTTTTATACGGAGGGTTTGCTGTGCATTAGCACCTCACGGGCGAACTGTATTTATGTTAGTATGTTTTATGTGAGCTATCCGGTTGATGACGCTTGTATGCAGGCCTGTCAAATTTTCTGGACCATCAGGACCTTTTCTATTTTTGACCTAGTTGATAGGTAATGTTGGTGTGACAAGTCCACCAATTCTGGAGATGGAATGGCCGGCGGAAGGGGTTGGAGGTGCGCCGGAAATCTTTTTTTTACAGTATGTGTGCATGTAGTTCAAGACTGCATACTTGTAAAATTTATTTAACTCAGTCTTATGGTCTAGAAAAGTTGACACGCCTGTAACACCATCAGCACGGGCGTCCTTGTGATGCTGAGGCAGTTTGGACTCCACTCCTTATAGACCTAGAGTGTTCCCGATTTCCCCAAACAGGAGTGGACTCTATGCGTTAGCACCTCATGGGCGGATTGAGTGAATGTCAATAAGTTTCAAGTAAGCAAACCTTAGCCCAAAAAATGTTTCGGTAGATATTTGTGCGGTGATATTGATGATGCAGTGTCCAGGTATGTCTATTGTCTTGGATATATATAGGGAATAAATGAAAGTGATGAAGAGGAGTAAAAATAAATACAGAATGGAGACAACCGTCTGCGGCTGCGGCCCGACTGCCCCTTTCTTTTGAGCGGCCCCTCAATGTTTTGAGAAACGGCGGAGGACATTGTCTCCATTAGAATTGGCCCCCCTGTGATGCTGATGCAGTTTGGGCTCCACTCCTTGAATTCCGCCCCCTCCCCGAGGTCGAGTGTGTTGAGTTCATACTTTTATACGGAGGGTTTGCTGTGCATTAGCACCTCACGGGCGAACTGTATTTATGTTAGTATGTTTTATGTGAGCTATCCGGTTGATGACGCTTGTATGCAGGCCTGTCAAATTTTCTGGACCATCAGGACCTTTTCTATTTTTGACCTAGTTGATAGGTAATGTTGGTGTGACAAGTCCACCAATTCTGGAGATGGAATGGCCGGCGGAAGGGGTTGGAGGTGCGCCGGAAATCTTTTTTTTACACCATGTGTGCATGTAGTTCAAGACTACATGCTTGTTGTAAAATTTATTTAACTCAGTCTTATGGTCTAGAAAAGTTGACACGCCTGTAACACCATCAGCACGGGCGTCCTTGTGATGCTGAGGCAGTTTGGACTCCACTCCTTATAGACCTAGAGTGTTCCCGATTTCCCCAAACAGGAGTGGACTCTATGTGTTAGCACCTCATGGGCGGATTGAGTGAATGTCAATAAGTTTCAAGTAAGCAAACCTTAGCCCAAAAAATGTTTCGGTAGATATTCGTGCGGTGATATTGATGATGCAGTGTCCAGGTATGTTTATTGTCTTGGATATATATAGGGAATAAATGAAAGTGATGAAGAGGAGTAAAAATAAATACAGAATGGAGACAACCGTCTGCGGCTGCGGCCCGACTGCCCCTTTCTTTTGAGCGGCCCCTCAATGTTTTGAGAAACGGCGGAGGACATTGTCTCCATTAGAATTGGCCCCCCTGTGATGCTGATGCAGTTTGGGCTCCACTCCTTGAATTCCGCCCCCTTCCCGAGGTCGAGTGTGTTGAGTTCATACTTTTATACGGAGGGTTTGCTGTGCATTAGCACCTCACGGGCGAACTGTATTTATGTTAGTATGTTTTATGTGAGCTATCCGGTTGATGACGCTTGTATGCAGGCCTGTCAAATTTTCTGGACCATCAGGACCTTTTCTATTTTTGACCTAGTTGATAGGTAATGTTGGTGTGACAAGTCCACCAATTCTGGAGATGGAATGGCCGGCGGAAGGGGTTGGAGGTGCGCCGGAAATCTTTTTTTTACAGTATGTGTGCATGTAGTTCAAGACTGCATACTTGTAAAATTTATTTAACTCAGTCTTATGGTCTAGAAAAGTTGACACGCCTGTAACACCATCAGCACGGGCGTCCTTGTGATGCTGAGGCAGTTTGGACTCCACTCCTTATAGACCTAGAGTGTTCCCGATTTCCCCAAACAGGAGTGGACTCTATGCGTTAGCACCTCATGGGCGGATTGAGTGAATGTCAATAAGTTTCAAGTAAGCAAACCTTAGCCCAAAAAATGTTTCGGTAGATATTTGTGCGGTGATATTGATGATGCAGTGTCCAGGTATGTCTATTGTCTTGGATATATATAGGGAATAAATGAAAGTGATGAAGAGGAGTAAAAATAAATACAGAATGGAGACAACCGTCTGCGGCTGCGGCCCGACTGCCCCTTTCTTTTGAGCGGCCCCTCAATGTTTTGAGAAACGGCGGAGGACATTGTCTCCATTAGAATTGGCCCCCCTGTGATGCTGATGCAGTTTGGGCTCCACTCCTTGAATTCCGCCCCCTCCCCGAGGTCGAGTGTGTTGAGTTCATACTTTTATACGGAGGGTTTGCTGTGCATTAGCACCTCACGGGCGAACTGTATTTATGTTAGTATGTTTTATGTGAGCTATCCGGTTGATGACGCTTGTATGCAGGCCTGTCAAATTTTCTGGACCATCAGGACCTTTTCTATTTTTGACCTAGTTGATAGGTAATGTTGGTGTGACAAGTCCACCAATTCTGGAGATGGAATGGCCGGCGGAAGGGGTTGGAGGTGCGCCGGAAATCTTTTTTTTACAGTATGTGTGCATGTAGTTCAAGACTGCATACTTGTAAAATTTATTTAACTCAGTCTTATGGTCTAGAAAAGTTGACACGCCTGTAACACCATCAGCACGGGCGTCCTTGTGATGCTGAGGCAGTTTGGACTCCACTCCTTATAGACCTAGAGTGTTCCCGATTTCCCCAAACAGGAGTGGACTCTATGCGTTAGCACCTCATGGGCGGATTGAGTGAATGTCAATAAGTTTCAAGTAAGCAAACCTTAGCCCAAAAAATGTTTCGGTAGATATTTGTGCGGTGATATTGATGATGCAGTGTCCAGGTATGTCTATTGTCTTGGATATATATAGGGAATAAATGAAAGTGATGAAGAGGAGTAAAAATAAATACAGAATGGAGACAACCGTCTGCGGCTGCGGCCCGACTGCCCCTTTCTTTTGAGCGGCCCCTCAATGTTTTGAGAAACGGCGGAGGACATTGTCTCCATTAGAATTGGCCCCCCTGTGATGCTGATGCAGTTTGGGCTCCACTCCTTGAATTCCGCCCCCTCCCCGAGGTCGAGTGTGTTGAGTTCATACTTTTATACGGAGGGTTTGCTGTGCATTAGCACCTCACGGGCGAACTGTATTTATGTTAGTATGTTTTATGTGAGCTATCCGGTTGATGACGCTTGTATGCAGGCCTGTCAAATTTTCTGGACCATCAGGACCTTTTCTATTTTTGACCTAGTTGATAGGTAATGTTGGTGTGACAAGTCCACCAATTCTGGAGATGGAATGGCCGGCGGAAGGGGTTGGAGGTGCGCCGGAAATCTTTTTTTTACACCATGTGTGCATGTAGTTCAAGACTACATGCTTGTTGTAAAATTTATTTAACTCAGTCTTATGGTCTAGAAAAGTTGACACGCCTGTAACACCATCAGCACGGGCGTCCTTGTGATGCTGAGGCAGTTTGGACTCCACTCCTTATAGACCTAGAGTGTTCCCGATTTCCCCAAACAGGAGTGGACTCTATGTGTTAGCACCTCATGGGCGGATTGAGTGAATGTCAATAAGTTTCAAGTAAGCAAACCTTAGCCCAAAAAATGTTTCGGTAGATATTCGTGCGGTGATATTGATGATGCAGTGTCCAGGTATGTTTATTGTCTTGGATATATATAGGGAATAAATGAAAGTGATGAAGAGGAGTAAAAATAAATACAGAATGGAGACAACCGTCTGCGGCTGCGGCCCGACTGCCCCTTTCTTTTGAGCGGCCCCTCAATGTTTTGAGAAACGGCGGAGGACATTGTCTCCATTAGAATTGGCCCCCCTGTGATGCTGATGCAGTTTGGGCTCCACTCCTTGAATTCCGCCCCCTTCCCGAGGTCGAGTGTGTTGAGTTCATACTTTTATACGGAGGGTTTGCTGTGCATTAGCACCTCACGGGCGAACTGTATTTATGTTAGTATGTTTTATGTGAGCTATCCGGTTGATGACGCTTGTATGCAGGCCTGTCAAATTTTCTGGACCATCAGGACCTTTTCTATTTTTGACCTAGTTGATAGGTAATGTTGGTGTGACAAGTCCACCAATTCTGGAGATGGAATGGCCGGCGGAAGGGGTTGGAGGTGCGCCGGAAATCTTTTTTTTACAGTATGTGTGCATGTAGTTCAAGACTGCATACTTGTAAAATTTATTTAACTCAGTCTTATGGTCTAGAAAAGTTGACACGCCTGTAACACCATCAGCACGGGCGTCCTTGTGATGCTGAGGCAGTTTGGACTCCACTCCTTATAGACCTAGAGTGTTCCCGATTTCCCCAAACAGGAGTGGACTCTATGCGTTAGCACCTCATGGGCGGATTGAGTGAATGTCAATAAGTTTCAAGTAAGCAAACCTTAGCCCAAAAAATGTTTCGGTAGATATTTGTGCGGTGATATTGATGATGCAGTGTCCAGGTATGTCTATTGTCTTGGATATATATAGGGAATAAATGAAAGTGATGAAGAGGAGTAAAAATAAATACAGAATGGAGACAACCGTCTGCGGCTGCGGCCCGACTGCCCCTTTCTTTTGAGCGGCCCCTCAATGTTTTGAGAAACGGCGGAGGACATTGTCTCCATTAGAATTGGCCCCCCTGTGATGCTGATGCAGTTTGGGCTCCACTCCTTGAATTCCGCCCCCTCCCCGAGGTCGAGTGTGTTGAGTTCATACTTTTATACGGAGGGTTTGCTGTGCATTAGCACCTCACGGGCGAACTGTATTTATGTTAGTATGTTTTATGTGAGCTATCCGGTTGATGACGCTTGTATGCAGGCCTGTCAAATTTTCTGGACCATCAGGACCTTTTCTATTTTTGACCTAGTTGATAGGTAATGTTGGTGTGACAAGTCCACCAATTCTGGAGATGGAATGGCCGGCGGAAGGGGTTGGAGGTGCGCCGGAAATCTTTTTTTTACAGCATGTGTGCATGTAGTTCAAGACTGCATACTTGTTGTAAAATTTATTTAACTCAGTCTTATGGTCTAGAAAAGTTGACATGCCTGTAACACCCTCAGCACGGGCGTCCTTGTGATGCTGAGGCAGTTTGGACTCCACTCCTTATAGACCTAGAGTGTTCCCGATTTCCCCAAACAGGAGTGGACTCTATGCGTTAGCACCTCATGGGCGGATTGAGTGAATGTCAATAAGTTTCAAGTAAGCAAACCTTAGCCCAAAAAATGTTTCGGTAGATATTTGTGCGGTGATATTGATGATGCAGTGTCCAGGTATGTCTATTGTCTTGGATATATATAGGGAATAAATGAAAGTGATGAAGAGGAGTAAAAATAAATACAGAATGGAGACAACCGTCTGCGGCTGCGGCCCGACTGCCCCTTTCTTTTGAGCGGCCCCTCAATGTTTTGAGAAACGGCGGAGGACATTGTCTCCATTAGAATTGGCCCCCCTGTGATGCTGATGCAGTTTGGGCTCCACTCCTTGAATTCCGCCCCCTCCCCGAGGTCGAGTGTGTTGAGTTCATACTTTTATACGGAGGGTTTGCTGTGCATTAGCACCTCACGGGCGAACTGTATTTATGTTAGTATGTTTTATGTGAGCTATCCGGTTGATGACGCTTGTATGCAGGCCTGTCAAATTTTCTGGACCATCAGGACCTTTTCTATTTTTGACCTAGTTGATAGGTAATGTTGGTGTGACAAGTCCACCAATTCTGGAGATGGAATGGCCGGCGGAAGGGGTTGGAGGTGCGCCGGAAATCTTTTTTTTACACCATGTGTGCATGTAGTTCAAGACTACATGCTTGTTGTAAAATTTATTTAACTCAGTCTTATGGTCTAGAAAAGTTGACACGCCTGTAACACCATCAGCACGGGCGTCCTTGTGATGCTGAGGCAGTTTGGACTCCACTCCTTATAGACCTAGAGTGTTCCCGATTTCCCCAAACAGGAGTGGACTCTATGCGTTAGCACCTCATGGGCGGATTGAGTGAATGTCAATAAGTTTCAAGTAAGCAAACCTTAGCCCAAAAAATGTTTCGGTAGATATTTGTGCGGTGATATTGATGATGCAGTGTCCAGGTATGTCTATTGTCTTGGATATATATAGGGAATAAATGAAAGTGATGAAGAGGAGTAAAAATAAATACAGAATGGAGACAACCGTCTGCGGCTGCGGCCCGACTGCCCCTTTCTTTTGAGCGGCCCCTCAATGTTTTGAGAAACGGCGGAGGACATTGTCTCCATTAGAATTGGCCCCCCTGTGATGCTGATGCAGTTTGGGCTCCACTCCTTGAATTCCGCCCCCTCCCCGAGGTCGAGTGTGTTGAGTTCATACTTTTATACGGAGGGTTTGCTGTGCATTAGCACCTCACGGGCGAACTGTATTTATGTTAGTATGTTTTATGTGAGCTATCCGGTTGATGACGCTTGTATGCAGGCCTGTCAAATTTTCTGGACCATCAGGACCTTTTCTATTTTTGACCTAGTTGATAGGTAATGTTGGTGTGACAAGTCCACCAATTCTGGAGATGGAATGGCCGGCGGAAGGGGTTGGAGGTGCGCCGGAAATCTTTTTTTTACAGTATGTGTGCATGTAGTTCAAGACTGCATACTTGTAAAATTTATTTAACTCAGTCTTATGGTCTAGAAAAGTTGACACGCCTGTAACACCATCAGCACGGGCGTCCTTGTGATGCTGAGGCAGTTTGGACTCCACTCCTTATAGACCTAGAGTGTTCCCGATTTCCCCAAACAGGAGTGGACTCTATGCGTTAGCACCTCATGGGCGGATTGAGTGAATGTCAATAAGTTTCAAGTAAGCAAACCTTAGCCCAAAAAATGTTTCGGTAGATATTTGTGCGGTGATATTGATGATGCAGTGTCCAGGTATGTCTATTGTCTTGGATATATATAGGGAATAAATGAAAGTGATGAAGAGGAGTAAAAATAAATACAGAATGGAGACAACCGTCTGCGGCTGCGGCCCGACTGCCCCTTTCTTTTGAGCGGCCCCTCAATGTTTTGAGAAACGGCGGAGGACATTGTCTCCATTAGAATTGGCCCCCCTGTGATGCTGATGCAGTTTGGGCTCCACTCCTTGAATTCCGCCCCCTCCCCGAGGTCGAGTGTGTTGAGTTCATACTTTTATACGGAGGGTTTGCTGTGCATTAGCACCTCACGGGCGAACTGTATTTATGTTAGTATGTTTTATGTGAGCTATCCGGTTGATGACGCTTGTATGCAGGCCTGTCAAATTTTCTGGACCATCAGGACCTTTTCTATTTTTGACCTAGTTGATAGGTAATGTTGGTGTGACAAGTCCACCAATTCTGGAGATGGAATGGCCGGCGGAAGGGGTTGGAGGTGCGCCGGAAATCTTTTTTTTACACCATGTGTGCATGTAGTTCAAGACTACATGCTTGTTGTAAAATTTATTTAACTCAGTCTTATGGTCTAGAAAAGTTGACACGCCTGTAACACCATCAGCACGGGCGTCCTTGTGATGCTGAGGCAGTTTGGACTCCACTCCTTATAGACCTAGAGTGTTCCCGATTTCCCCAAACAGGAGTGGACTCTATGTGTTAGCACCTCATGGGCGGATTGAGTGAATGTCAATAAGTTTCAAGTAAGCAAACCTTAGCCCAAAAAATGTTTCGGTAGATATTCGTGCGGTGATATTGATGATGCAGTGTCCAGGTATGTTTATTGTCTTGGATATATATAGGGAATAAATGAAAGTGATGAAGAGGAGTAAAAATAAATACAGAATGGAGACAACCGTCTGCGGCCCGACTGCCCCTTTCTTTTGAGCGGCCCCTCAATGTTTTGAGAAACGGCGGAGGACATTGTCTCCATTAGAATTGGCCCCCCTGTGATGCTGATGCAGTTTGGGCTCCACTCCTTGAATTCCGCCCCCTCCCCGAGGTCGAGTGTGTTGAGTTCATACTTTTATACGGAGGGTTTGCTGTGCATTAGCACCTCACGGGCGAACTGTATTTATGTTAGTATGTTTTATGTGAGCTATCCGGTTGATGACGCTTGTATGCAGGCCTGTCAAATTTTCTGGACCATCAGGACCTTTTCTATTTTTGACCTAGTTGATAGGTAATGTTGGTGTGACAAGTCCACCAATTCTGGAGATGGAATGGCCGGCGGAAGGGGTTGGAGGTGCGCCGGAAATCTTTTTTTTACAGTATGTGTGCATGTAGTTCAAGACTGCATACTTGTAAAATTTATTTAACTCAGTCTTATGGTCTAGAAAAGTTGACACGCCTGTAACACCATCAGCACGGGCGTCCTTGTGATGCTGAGGCAGTTTGGACTCCACTCCTTATAGACCTAGAGTGTTCCCGATTTCCCCAAACAGGAGTGGACTCTATGCGTTAGCACCTCATGGGCGGATTGAGTGAATGTCAATAAGTTTCAAGTAAGCAAACCTTAGCCCAAAAAATGTTTCGGTAGATATTTGTGCGGTGATATTGATGATGCAGTGTCCAGGTATGTCTATTGTCTTGGATATATATAGGGAATAAATGAAAGTGATGAAGAGGAGTAAAAATAAATACAGAATGGAGACAACCGTCTGCGGCCCGACTGCCCCTTTCTTTTGAGCGGCCCCTCAATGTTTTGAGAAACGGCGGAGGACATTGTCTCCATTAGAATTGGCCCCCCTGTGATGCTGATGCAGTTTGGGCTCCACTCCTTGAATTCCGCCCCCTCCCCGAGGTCGAGTGTGTTGAGTTCATACTTTTATACGGAGGGTTTGCTGTGCATTAGCACCTCACGGGCGAACTGTATTTATGTTAGTATGTTTTATGTGAGCTATCCGGTTGATGACGCTTGTATGCAGGCCTGTCAAATTTTCTGGACCATCAGGACCTTTTCTATTTTTGACCTAGTTGATAGGTAATGTTGGTGTGACAAGTCCACCAATTCTGGAGATGGAATGGCCGGCGGAAGGGGTTGGAGGTGCGCCGGAAATCTTTTTTTTACACCATGTGTGCATGTAGTTCAAGACTACATGCTTGTTGTAAAATTTATTTAACTCAGTCTTATGGTCTAGAAAAGTTGACACGCCTGTAACACCATCAGCACGGGCGTCCTTGTGATGCTGAGGCAGTTTGGACTCCACTCCTTATAGACCTAGAGTGTTCCCGATTTCCCCAAACAGGAGTGGACTCTATGCGTTAGCACCTCATGGGCGGATTGAGTGAATGTCAATAAGTTTCAAGTAAGCAAACCTTAGCCCAAAAAATGTTTCGGTAGATATTTGTGCGGTGATATTGATGATGCAGTGTCCAGGTATGTCTATTGTCTTGGATATATATAGGGAATAAATGAAAGTGATGAAGAGGAGTAAAAATAAATACAGAATGGAGACAACCGTCTGCGGCTGCGGCCCGACTGCCCCTTTCTTTTGAGCGGCCCCTCAATGTTTTGAGAAACGGCGGAGGACATTGTCTCCATTAGAATTGGCCCCCCTGTGATGCTGATGCAGTTTGGGCTCCACTCCTTGAATTCCGCCCCCTCCCCGAGGTCGAGTGTGTTGAGTTCATACTTTTATACGGAGGGTTTGCTGTGCATTAGCACCTCACGGGCGAACTGTATTTATGTTAGTATGTTTTATGTGAGCTATCCGGTTGATGACGCTTGTATGCAGGCCTGTCAAATTTTCTGGACCATCAGGACCTTTTCTATTTTTGACCTAGTTGATAGGTAATGTTGGTGTGACAAGTCCACCAATTCTGGAGATGGAATGGCCGGCGGAAGGGGTTGGAGGTGCGCCGGAAATCTTTTTTTTACAGCATGTGTGCATGTAGTTCAAGACTGCATACTTGTTGTAAAATTTATTTAACTCAGTCTTATGGTCTAGAAAAGTTGACACGCCTGTAACACCATCAGCACGGGCGTCCTTGTGATGCTGAGGCAGTTTGGACTCCACTCCTTATAGACCTAGAGTGTTCCCGATTTCCCCAAACAGGAGTGGACTCTATGCGTTAGCACCTCATGGGCGGATTGAGTGAATGTCAATAAGTTTCAAGTAAGCAAACCTTAGCCCAAAAAATGTTTCGGTAGATATTTGTGCGGTGATATTGATGATGCAGTGTCCAGGTATGTCTATTGTCTTGGATATATATAGGGAATAAATGAAAGTGATGAAGAGGAGTAAAAATAAATACAGAATGGAGACAACCGTCTGCGGCTGCGGCCCGACTGCCCCTTTCTTTTGAGCGGCCCCTCAATGTTTTGAGAAACGGCGGAGGACATTGTCTCCATTAGAATTGGCCCCCCTGTGATGCTGATGCAGTTTGGGCTCCACTCCTTGAATTCCGCCCCCTCCCCGAGGTCGAGTGTGTTGAGTTCATACTTTTATACGGAGGGTTTGCTGTGCATTAGCACCTCACGGGCGAACTGTATTTATGTTAGTATGTTTTATGTGAGCTATCCGGTTGATGACGCTTGTATGCAGGCCTGTCAAATTTTCTGGACCATCAGGACCTTTTCTATTTTTGACCTAGTTGATAGGTAATGTTGGTGTGACAAGTCCACCAATTCTGGAGATGGAATGGCCGGCGGAAGGGGTTGGAGGTGCGCCGGAAATCTTTTTTTTACAGTATGTGTGCATGTAGTTCAAGACTGCATACTTGTAAAATTTATTTAACTCAGTCTTATGGTCTAGAAAAGTTGACACGCCTGTAACACCATCAGCACGGGCGTCCTTGTGATGCTGAGGCAGTTTGGACTCCACTCCTTATAGACCTAGAGTGTTCCCGATTTCCCCAAACAGGAGTGGACTCTATGCGTTAGCACCTCATGGGCGGATTGAGTGAATGTCAATAAGTTTCAAGTAAGCAAACCTTAGCCCAAAAAATGTTTCGGTAGATATTTGTGCGGTGATATTGATGATGCAGTGTCCAGGTATGTCTATTGTCTTGGATATATATAGGGAATAAATGAAAGTGATGAAGAGGAGTAAAAATAAATACAGAATGGAGACAACCGTCTGCGGCTGCGGCCCGACTGCCCCTTTCTTTTGAGCGGCCCCTCAATGTTTTGAGAAACGGCGGAGGACATTGTCTCCATTAGAATTGGCCCCCCTGTGATGCTGATGCAGTTTGGGCTCCACTCCTTGAATTCCGCCCCCTCCCCGAGGTCGAGTGTGTTGAGTTCATACTTTTATACGGAGGGTTTGCTGTGCATTAGCACCTCACGGGCGAACTGTATTTATGTTAGTATGTTTTATGTGAGCTATCCGGTTGATGACGCTTGTATGCAGGCCTGTCAAATTTTCTGGACCATCAGGACCTTTTCTATTTTTGACCTAGTTGATAGGTAATGTTGGTGTGACAAGTCCACCAATTCTCGAGATGGAATGGCCGGCGGAAGGGGTTGGAGGTGCGCCGGAAATCTTTTTTTTACACCATGTGTGCATGTAGTTCAAGACTACATGCTTGTTGTAAAATTTATTTAACTCAGTCTTATGGTCTAGAAAAGTTGACACGCCTGTAACACCATCAGCACGGGCGTCCTTGTGATGCTGAGGCAGTTTGGACTCCACTCCTTATAGACCTAGAGTGTTCCCGATTTCCCCAAACAGGAGTGGACTCTATGTGTTAGCACCTCATGGGCGGATTGAGTGAATGTCAATAAGTTTCAAGTAAGCAAACCTTAGCCCAAAAAATGTTTCGGTAGATATTCGTGCGGTGATATTGATGATGCAGTGTCCAGGTATGTTTATTGTCTTGGATATATATAGGGAATAAATGAAAGTGATGAAGAGGAGTAAAAATAAATACAGAATGGAGACAACCGTCTGCGGCTGCGGCCCGACTGCCCCTTTCTTTTGAGTGGCCCCTCAATGTTTTGAGAAACGGCGGAGGACATTGTCTCCATTAGAATTGGCCCCCCTGTGATGCTGATGCAGTTTGGGCTCCACTCCTTGAATTCCGCCCCCTCCCCGAGGTCGAGTGTGTTGAGTTCATACTTTTATACGGAGGGTTTGCTGTGCATTAGCACCTCACGGGCGAACTGTATTTATGTTAGTATGTTTTATGTGAGCTATCCGGTTGATGACGCTTGTATGCAGGCCTGTCAAATTTTCTGGACCATCAGGACCTTTTCTATTTTTGACCTAGTTGATAGGTAATGTTGGTGTGACAAGTCCACCAATTCTGGAGATGGAATGGCCGGCGGAAGGGGTTGGAGGTGCGCCGGAAATCTTTTTTTTACAGTATGTGTGCATGTAGTTCAAGACTGCATACTTGTAAAATTTATTTAACTCAGTCTTATGGTCTAGAAAAGTTGACACGCCTGTAACACCATCAGCACGGGCGTCCTTGTGATGCTGAGGCAGTTTGGACTCCACTCCTTATAGACCTAGAGTGTTCCCGATTTCCCCAAACAGGAGTGGACTCTATGCGTTAGCACCTCATGGGCGGATTGAGTGAATGTCAATAAGTTTCAAGTAAGCAAACCTTAGCCCAAAAAATGTTTCGGTAGATATTTGTGCGGTGATATTGATGATGCAGTGTCCAGGTATGTCTATTGTCTTGGATATATATAGGGAATAAATGAAAGTGATGAAGAGGAGTAAAAATAAATACAGAATGGAGACAACCGTCTGCGGCTGCGGCCCGACTGCCCCTTTCTTTTGAGCGGCCCCTCAATGTTTTGAGAAACGGCGGAGGACATTGTCTCCATTAGAATTGGCCCCCCTGTGATGCTGATGCAGTTTGGGCTCCACTCCTTGAATTCCGCCCCCTCCCCGAGGTCGAGTGTGTTGAGTTCATACTTTTATACGGAGGGTTTGCTGTGCATTAGCACCTCACGGGCGAACTGTATTTATGTTAGTATGTTTTATGTGAGCTATCCGGTTGATGACGCTTGTATGCAGGCCTGTCAAATTTTCTGGACCATCAGGACCTTTTCTATTTTTGACCTAGTTGATAGGTAATGTTGGTGTGACAAGTCCACCAATTCTGGAGATGGAATGGCCGGCGGAAGGGGTTGGAGGTGCGCCGGAAATCTTTTTTTTACAGCATGTGTGCATGTAGTTCAAGACTGCATACTTGTTGTAAAATTTATTTAACTCAGTCTTATGGTCTAGAAAAGTTGACACGCCTGTAACACCATCAGCACGGGCGTCCTTGTGATGCTGAGGCAGTTTGGACTCCACTCCTTATAGACCTAGAGTGTTCCCGATTTCCCCAAACAGGAGTGGACTCTATGCGTTAGCACCTCATGGGCGGATTGAGTGAATGTCAATAAGTTTCAAGTAAGCAAACCTTAGCCCAAAAAATGTTTCGGTAGATATTTGTGCGGTGATATTGATGATGCAGTGTCCAGGTATGTCTATTGTCTTGGATATATATAGGGAATAAATGAAAGTGATGAAGAGGAGTAAAAATAAATACAGAATGGAGACAACCGTCTGCGGCTGCGGCCCGACTGCCCCTTTCTTTTGAGCGGCCCCTCAATGTTTTGAGAAACGGCGGAGGACATTGTCTCCATTAGAATTGGCCCCCCTGTGATGCTGATGCAGTTTGGGCTCCACTCCTTGAATTCCGCCCCCTCCCCGAGGTCGAGTGTGTTGAGTTCATACTTTTATACGGAGGGTTTGCTGTGCATTAGCACCTCACGGGCGAACTGTATTTATGTTAGTATGTTTTATGTGAGCTATCCGGTTGATGACGCTTGTATGCAGGCCTGTCAAATTTTCTGGACCATCAGGACCTTTTCTATTTTTGACCTAGTTGATAGGTAATGTTGGTGTGACAAGTCCACCAATTCTGGAGATGGAATGGCCGGCGGAAGGGGTTGGAGGTGCGCCGGAAATCTTTTTTTTACACCATGTGTGCATGTAGTTCAAGACTACATGCTTGTTGTAAAATTTATTTAACTCAGTCTTATGGTCTAGAAAAGTTGACACGCCTGTAACACCATCAGCACGGGCGTCCTTGTGATGCTGAGGCAGTTTGGACTCCACTCCTTATAGACCTAGAGTGTTCCCGATTTCCCCAAACAGGAGTGGACTCTATGTGTTAGCACCTCATGGGCGGATTGAGTGAATGTCAATAAGTTTCAAGTAAGCAAACCTTAGCCCAAAAAATGTTTCGGTAGATATTCGTGCGGTGATATTGATGATGCAGTGTCCAGGTATGTTTATTGTCTTGGATATATATAGGGAATAAATGAAAGTGATGAAGAGGAGTAAAAATAAATACAGAATGGAGACAACCGTCTGCGGCTGCGGCCCGACTGCCCCTTTCTTTTGAGCGGCCCCTCAATGTTTTGAGAAACGGCGGAGGACATTGTCTCCATTAGAATTGGCCCCCCTGTGATGCTGATGCAGTTTGGGCTCCACTCCTTGAATTCCGCCCCCTCCCCGAGGTCGAGTGTGTTGAGTTCATACTTTTATACGGAGGGTTTGCTGTGCATTAGCACCTCACGGGCGAACTGTATTTATGTTAGTATGTTTTATGTGAGCTATCCGGTTGATGACGCTTGTATGCAGGCCTGTCAAATTTTCTGGACCATCAGGACCTTTTCTATTTTTGACCTAGTTGATAGGTAATGTTGGTGTGACAAGTCCACCAATTCTGGAGATGGAATGGCCGGCGGAAGGGGTTGGAGGTGCGCCGGAAATCTTTTTTTTACAGTATGTGTGCATGTAGTTCAAGACTGCATACTTGTAAAATTTATTTAACTCAGTCTTATGGTCTAGAAAAGTTGACACGCCTGTAACACCATCAGCACGGGCGTCCTTGTGATGCTGAGGCAGTTTGGACTCCACTCCTTATAGACCTAGAGTGTTCCCGATTTCCCCAAACAGGAGTGGACTCTATGCGTTAGCACCTCATGGGCGGATTGAGTGAATGTCAATAAGTTTCAAGTAAGCAAACCTTAGCCCAAAAAATGTTTCGGTAGATATTTGTGCGGTGATATTGATGATGCAGTGTCCAGGTATGTCTATTGTCTTGGATATATATAGGGAATAAATGAAAGTGATGAAGAGGAGTAAAAATAAATACAGAATGGAGACAACCGTCTGCGGCTGCGGCCCGACTGCCCCTTTCTTTTGAGCGGCCCCTCAATGTTTTGAGAAACGGCGGAGGACATTGTCTCCATTAGAATTGGCCCCCCTGTGATGCTGATGCAGTTTGGGCTCCACTCCTTGAATTCCGCCCCCTCCCCGAGGTCGAGTGTGTTGAGTTCATACTTTTATACGGAGGGTTTGCTGTGCATTAGCACCTCACGGGCGAACTGTATTTATGTTAGTATGTTTTATGTGAGCTATCCGGTTGATGACGCTTGTATGCAGGCCTGTCAAATTTTCTGGACCATCAGGACCTTTTCTATTTTTGACCTAGTTGATAGGTAATGTTGGTGTGACAAGTCCACCAATTCTGGAGATGGAATGGCCGGCGGAAGGGGTTGGAGGTGCGCCGGAAATCTTTTTTTTACAGCATGTGTGCATGTAGTTCAAGACTGCATACTTGTTGTAAAATTTATTTAACTCAGTCTTATGGTCTAGAAAAGTTGACACGCCTGTAACACCATCAGCACGGGCGTCCTTGTGATGCTGAGGCAGTTTGGACTCCACTCCTTATAGACCTAGAGTGTTCCCGATTTCCCCAAACAGGAGTGGACTCTATGCGTTAGCACCTCATGGGCGGATTGAGTGAATGTCAATAAGTTTCAAGTAAGCAAACCTTAGCCCAAAAAATGTTTCGGTAGATATTTGTGCGGTGATATTGATGATGCAGTGTCCAGGTATGTCTATTGTCTTGGATATATATAGGGAATAAATGAAAGTGATGAAGAGGAGTAAAAATAAATACAGAATGGAGACAACCGTCTGCGGCTGCGGCCCGACTGCCCCTTTCTTTTGAGCGGCCCCTCAATGTTTTGAGAAACGGCGGAGGACATTGTCTCCATTAGAATTGGCCCCCCTGTGATGCTGATGCAGTTTGGGCTCCACTCCTTGAATTCCGCCCCCTCCCCGAGGTCGAGTGTGTTGAGTTCATACTTTTATACGGAGGGTTTGCTGTGCATTAGCACCTCACGGGCGAACTGTATTTATGTTAGTATGTTTTATGTGAGCTATCCGGTTGATGACGCTTGTATGCAGGCCTGTCAAATTTTCTGGACCATCAGGACCTTTTCTATTTTTGACCTAGTTGATAGGTAATGTTGGTGTGACAAGTCCACCAATTCTGGAGATGGAATGGCCGGCGGAAGGGGTTGGAGGTGCGCCGGAAATCTTTTTTTTACACCATGTGTGCATGTAGTTCAAGACTACATGCTTGTTGTAAAATTTATTTAACTCAGTCTTATGGTCTAGAAAAGTTGACACGCCTGTAACACCATCAGCACGGGCGTCCTTGTGATGCTGAGGCAGTTTGGACTCCACTCCTTATAGACCTAGAGTGTTCCCGATTTCCCCAAACAGGAGTGGACTCTATGTGTTAGCACCTCATGGGCGGATTGAGTGAATGTCAATAAGTTTCAAGTAAGCAAACCTTAGCCCAAAAAATGTTTCGGTAGATATTCGTGCGGTGATATTGATGATGCAGTGTCCAGGTATGTTTATTGTCTTGGATATATATAGGGAATAAATGAAAGTGATGAAGAGGAGTAAAAATAAATACAGAATGGAGACAACCGTCTGCGGCTGCGGCCCGACTGCCCCTTTCTTTTGAGCGGCCCCTCAATGTTTTGAGAAACGGCGGAGGACATTGTCTCCATTAGAATTGGCCCCCCTGTGATGCTGATGCAGTTTGGGCTCCACTCCTTGAATTCCGCCCCCTCCCCGAGGTCGAGTGTGTTGAGTTCATACTTTTATACGGAGGGTTTGCTGTGCATTAGCACCTCACGGGCGAACTGTATTTATGTTAGTATGTTTTATGTGAGCTATCCGGTTGATGACGCTTGTATGCAGGCCTGTCAAATTTTCTGGACCATCAGGACCTTTTCTATTTTTGACCTAGTTGATAGGTAATGTTGGTGTGACAAGTCCACCAATTCTGGAGATGGAATGGCCGGCGGAAGGGGTTGGAGGTGCGCCGGAAATCTTTTTTTTACAGTATGTGTGCATGTAGTTCAAGACTGCATACTTGTAAAATTTATTTAACTCAGTCTTATGGTCTAGAAAAGTTGACACGCCTGTAACACCATCAGCACGGGCGTCCTTGTGATGCTGAGGCAGTTTGGACTCCACTCCTTATAGACCTAGAGTGTTCCCGATTTCCCCAAACAGGAGTGGACTCTATGCGTTAGCACCTCATGGGCGGATTGAGTGAATGTCAATAAGTTTCAAGTAAGCAAACCTTAGCCCAAAAAATGTTTCGGTAGATATTTGTGCGGTGATATTGATGATGCAGTGTCCAGGTATGTCTATTGTCTTGGATATATATAGGGAATAAATGAAAGTGATGAAGAGGAGTAAAAATAAATACAGAATGGAGACAACCGTCTGCGGCTGCGGCCCGACTGCCCCTTTCTTTTGAGCGGCCCCTCAATGTTTTGAGAAACGGCGGAGGACATTGTCTCCATTAGAATTGGCCCCCCTGTGATGCTGATGCAGTTTGGGCTCCACTCCTTGAATTCCGCCCCCTCCCCGAGGTCGAGTGTGTTGAGTTCATACTTTTATACGGAGGGTTTGCTGTGCATTAGCACCTCACGGGCGAACTGTATTTATGTTAGTATGTTTTATGTGAGCTATCCGGTTGATGACGCTTGTATGCAGGCCTGTCAAATTTTCTGGACCATCAGGACCTTTTCTATTTTTGACCTAGTTGATAGGTAATGTTGGTGTGACAAGTCCACCAATTCTGGAGATGGAATGGCCGGCGGAAGGGGTTGGAGGTGCGCCGGAAATCTTTTTTTTACAGCATGTGTGCATGTAGTTCAAGACTGCATACTTGTTGTAAAATTTATTTAACTCAGTCTTATGGTCTAGAAAAGTTGACACGCCTGTAACACCATCAGCACGGGCGTCCTTGTGATGCTGAGGCAGTTTGGACTCCACTCCTTATAGACCTAGAGTGTTCCCGATTTCCCCAAACAGGAGTGGACTCTATGCGTTAGCACCTCATGGGCGGATTGAGTGAATGTCAATAAGTTTCAAGTAAGCAAACCTTAGCCCAAAAAATGTTTCGGTAGATATTTGTGCGGTGATATTGATGATGCAGTGTCCAGGTATGTCTATTGTCTTGGATATATATAGGGAATAAATGAAAGTGATGAAGAGGAGTAAAAATAAATACAGAATGGAGACAACCGTCTGCGGCTGCGGCCCGACTGCCCCTTTCTTTTGAGCGGCCCCTCAATGTTTTGAGAAACGGCGGAGGACATTGTCTCCATTAGAATTGGCCCCCCTGTGATGCTGATGCAGTTTGGGCTCCACTCCTTGAATTCCGCCCCCTCCCCGAGGTCGAGTGTGTTGAGTTCATACTTTTATACGGAGGGTTTGCTGTGCATTAGCACCTCACGGGCGAACTGTATTTATGTTAGTATGTTTTACGTGAGCTATCCGGTTGATGACGCTTGTATGCAGGCCTGTCAAATTTTCTGGACCATCAGGACCTTTTCTATTTTTGACCTAGTTGATAGGTAATGTTGGTGTGACAAGTCCACCAATTCTCGAGATGGAATGGCCGGCGGAAGGGGTTGGAGGTGCGCCGGAAATCTTTTTTTTACAGCATGTGTGCATGTAGTTCAAGACTGCATACTTGTTGTAAAATTTATTTAACTCAGTCTTATGGTCTAGAAAAGTTGACACGCCTGTAACACCATCAGCACGGGCGTCCTTGTGATGCTGAGGCAGTTTGGACTCCACTCCTTATAGACCTAGAGTGTTCCCGATTTCCCCAAACAGGAGTGGACTCTATGCGTTAGCACCTCATGGGCGGATTGAGTGAATGTCAATAAGTTTCAAGTAAGCAAACCTTAGCCCAAAAAATGTTTCGGTAGATATTTGTGCGGTGATATTGATGATGCAGTGTCCAGGTATGTCTATTGTCTTGGATATATATAGGGAATAAATGAAAGTGATGAAGAGGAGTAAAAATAAATACAGAATGGAGACAACCGTCTGCGGCTGCGGCCCGACTGCCCCTTTCTTTTGAGCGGCCCCTCAATGTTTTGAGAAACGGCGGAGGACATTGTCTCCATTAGAATTGGCCCCCCTGTGATGCTGATGCAGTTTGGGCTCCACTCCTTGAATTCCGCCCCCTCCCCGAGGTCGAGTGTGTTGAGTTCATACTTTTATACGGAGGGTTTGCTGTGCATTAGCACCTCACGGGCGAACTGTATTTATGTTAGTATGTTTTATGTGAGCTATCCGGTTGATGACGCTTGTATGCAGGCCTGTCAAATTTTCTGGACCATCAGGACCTTTTCTATTTTTGACCTAGTTGATAGGTAATGTTGGTGTGACAAGTCCACCAATTCTCGAGATGGAATGGCCGGCGGAAGGGGTTGGAGGTGCGCCGGAAATCTTTTTTTTACAGCATGTGTGCATGTAGTTCAAGACTGCATACTTGTTGTAAAATTTATTTAACTCAGTCTTATGGTCTAGAAAAGTTGACACGCCTGTAACACCATCAGCACGGGCGTCCTTGTGATGCTGAGGCAGTTTGGACTCCACTCCTTATAGACCTAGAGTGTTCCCGATTTCCCCAAACAGGAGTGGACTCTATGCGTTAGCACCTCATGGGCGGATTGAGTGAATGTCAATAAGTTTCAAGTAAGCAAACCTTAGCCCAAAAAATGTTTCGGTAGATATTTGTGCGGTGATATTGATGATGCAGTGTCCAGGTATGTCTATTGTCTTGGATATATATAGGGAATAAATGAAAGTGATGAAGAGGAGTAAAAATAAATACAGAATGGAGACAACCGTCTGCGGCCCGACTGCCCCTTTCTTTTGAGCGGCCCCTCAATGTTTTGAGAAACGGCGGAGGACATTGTCTCCATTAGAATTGGCCCCCCTGTGATGCTGATGCAGTTTGGGCTCCACTCCTTGAATTCCGCCCCCTCCCCGAGGTCGAGTGTGTTGAGTTCATACTTTTATACGGAGGGTTTGCTGTGCATTAGCACCTCACGGGCGAACTGTATTTATGTTAGTATGTTTTACGTGAGCTATCCGGTTGATGACGCTTGTATGCAGGCCTGTCAAATTTTCTGGACCATCAGGACCTTTTCCATTTTTGACCTAGTTGATAGGTAATGTTGGTGTGACAAGTCCACCAATTCTGGAGATGGAATGGCCGGCGGAAGGGGTTGGAGGTGCGCCGGAAATCTTTTTTTTACAGCATGTGTGCATGTAGTTCAAGACTGCATACTTGTTGTAAAATTTATTTAACTCAGTCTTATGGTCTAGAAAAGTTGACACGCCTGTAACACCATCAGCACGGGCGTCCTTGTGATGCTGAGGCAGTTTGGACTCCACTCCTTATAGACCTAGAGTGTTCCCGATTTCCCCAAACAGGAGTGGACTCTATGCGTTAGCACCTCATGGGCGGATTGAGTGAATGTCAATAAGTTTCAAGTAAGCAAACCTTAGCCCAAAAAATGTTTCGGTAGATATTTGTGCGGTGATATTGATGATGCAGTGTCCAGGTATGTCTATTGTCTTGGATATATATAGGGAATAAATGAAAGTGATGAAGAGGAGTAAAAATAAATACAGAATGGAGACAACCGTCTGCGGCTGCGGCCCGACTGCCCCTTTCTTTTGAGCGGCCCCTCAATGTTTTGAGAAACGGCGGAGGACATTGTCTCCATTAGAATTGGCCCCCCTGTGATGCTGATGCAGTTTGGGCTCCACTCCTTGAATTCCGCCCCCTCCCCGAGGTCGAGTGTGTTGAGTTCATACTTTTATACGGAGGGTTTGCTGTGCATTAGCACCTCACGGGCGAACTGTATTTATGTTAGTATGTTTTATGTGAGCTATCCGGTTGATGACGCTTGTATGCAGGCCTGTCAAATTTTCTGGACCATCAGGACCTTTTCTATTTTTGACCTAGTTGATAGGTAATGTTGGTGTGACAAGTCCACCAATTCTGGAGATGGAATGGCCGGCGGAAGGGGTTGGAGGTGCGCCGGAAATCTTTTTTTTACACCATGTGTGCATGTAGTTCAAGACTACATGCTTGTTGTAAAATTTATTTAACTCAGTCTTATGGTCTAGAAAAGTTGACACGCCTGTAACACCATCAGCACGGGCGTCCTTGTGATGCTGAGGCAGTTTGGACTCCACTCCTTATAGACCTAGAGTGTTCCCGATTTTCCCCAAACAGGAGTGGACTCTATGCGTTAGCACCTCATGGGCGGATTGAGTGAATGTCAATAAGTTTCAAGTAAGCAAACCTTAGCCCAAAAAATGTTTCGGTAGATATTTGTGCGGTGATATTGATGATGCAGTGTCCAGGTATGTCTATTGTCTTGGATATATATAGGGAATAAATGAAAGTGATGAAGAGGAGTAAAAATAAATACAGAATGGAGACAACCGTCTGCGGCTGCGGCCCGACTGCCCCTTTCTTTTGAGCGGCCCCTCAATGTTTTGAGAAACGGCGGAGGACATTGTCTCCATTAGAATTGGCCCCCCTGTGATGCTGATGCAGTTTGGGCTCCACTCCTTGAATTCCGCCCCCTCCCCGAGGTCGAGTGTGTTGAGTTCATACTTTTATACGGAGGGTTTGCTGTGCATTAGCACCTCACGGGCGAACTGTATTTATGTTAGTATGTTTTATGTGAGCTATCCGGTTGATGACGCTTGTATGCAGGCCTGTCAAATTTTCTGGACCATCAGGACCTTTTCTATTTTTGACCTAGTTGATAGGTAATGTTGGTGTGACAAGTCCACCAATTCTGGAGATGGAATGGCCGGCGGAAGGGGTTGGAGGTGCGCCGGAAATCTTTTTTTTACAGCATGTGTGCATGTAGTTCAAGACTGCATACTTGTTGTAAAATTTATTTAACTCAGTCTTATGGTCTAGAAAAGTTGACACGCCTGTAACACCATCAGCACGGGCGTCCTTGTGATGCTGAGGCAGTTTGGACTCCACTCCTTATAGACCTAGAGTGTTCCCGATTTCCCCAAACAGGAGTGGACTCTATGCGTTAGCACCTCATGGGCGGATTGAGTGAATGTCAATAAGTTTCAAGTAAGCAAACCTTAGCCCAAAAAATGTTTCGGTAGATATTTGTGCGGTGATATTGATGATGCAGTGTCCAGGTATGTCTATTGTCTTGGATATATATAGGGAATAAATGAAAGTGATGAAGAGGAGTAAAAATAAATACAGAATGGAGACAACCGTCTGCGGCTGCGGCCCGACTGCCCCTTTCTTTTGAGCGGCCCCTCAATGTTTTGAGAAACGGCGGAGGACATTGTCTCCATTAGAATTGGCCCCCCTGTGATGCTGATGCAGTTTGGGCTCCACTCCTTGAATTCCGCCCCCTCCCCGAGGTCGAGTGTGTTGAGTTCATACTTTTATACGGAGGGTTTGCTGTGCATTAGCACCTCACGGGCGAACTGTATTTATGTTAGTATGTTTTATGTGAGCTATCCGGTTGATGACGCTTGTATGCAGGCCTGTCAAATTTTCTGGACCATCAGGACCTTTTCTATTTTTGACCTAGTTGATAGGTAATGTTGGTGTGACAAGTCCACCAATTCTGGAGATGGAATGGCCGGCGGAAGGGGTTGGAGGTGCGCCGGAAATCTTTTTTTTACAGCATGTGTGCATGTAGTTCAAGACTGCATACTTGTTGTAAAATTTATTTAACTCAGTCTTATGGTCTAGAAAAGTTGACACGCCTGTAACACCATCAGCACGGGCGTCCTTGTGATGCTGAGGCAGTTTGGACTCCACTCCTTATAGACCTAGAGTGTTCCCGATTTCCCCAAACAGGAGTGGACTCTATGCGTTAGCACCTCATGGGCGGATTGAGTGAATGTCAATAAGTTTCAAGTAAGCAAACCTTAGCCCAAAAAATGTTTCGGTAGATATTTGTGCGGTGATATTGATGATGCAGTGTCCAGGTATGTCTATTGTCTTGGATATATATAGGGAATAAATGAAAGTGATGAAGAGGAGTAAAAATAAATACAGAATGGAGACAACCGTCTGCGGCTGCGGCCCGACTGCCCCTTTCTTTTGAGCGGCCCCTCAATGTTTTGAGAAACGGCGGAGGACATTGTCTCCATTAGAATTGGCCCCCCTGTGATGCTGATGCAGTTTGGGCTCCACTCCTTGAATTCCGCCCCCTCCCCGAGGTCGAGTGTGTTGAGTTCATACTTTTATACGGAGGGTTTGCTGTGCATTAGCACCTCACGGGCGAACTGTATTTATGTTAGTATGTTTTATGTGAGCTATCCGGTTGATGACGCTTGTATGCAGGCCTGTCAAATTTTCTGGACCATCAGGACCTTTTCTATTTTTGACCTAGTTGATAGGTAATGTTGGTGTGACAAGTCCACCAATTCTGGAGATGGAATGGCCGGCGGAAGGGGTTGGAGGTGCGCCGGAAATCTTTTTTTTACACCATGTGTGCATGTAGTTCAAGACTACATGCTTGTTGTAAAATTTATTTAACTCAGTCTTATGGTCTAGAAAAGTTGACACGCCTGTAACACCATCAGCACGGGCGTCCTTGTGATGCTGAGGCAGTTTGGACTCCACTCCTTATAGACCTAGAGTGTTCCCGATTTCCCCAAACAGGAGTGGACTCTATGTGTTAGCACCTCATGGGCGGATTGAGTGAATGTCAATAAGTTTCAAGTAAGCAAACCTTAGCCCCAAAAATGTTTCGGTAGATATTCGTGCGGTGATATTGATGATGCAGTGTCCAGGTATGTTTATTGTCTTGGATATATATAGGGAATAAATGAAAGTGATGAAGAGGAGTAAAAATAAATACAGAATGGAGACAACCGTCTGCGGCTGCGGCCCGACTGCCCCTTTCTTTTGAGCGGCCCCTCAATGTTTTGAGAAACGGCGGAGGACATTGTCTCCATTAGAATTGGCCCCCCTGTGATGCTGATGCAGTTTGGGCTCCACTCCTTGAATTCCGCCCCCTCCCCGAGGTCGAGTGTGTTGAGTTCATACTTTTATACGGAGGGTTTGCTGTGCATTAGCACCTCACGGGCGAACTGTATTTATGTTAGTATGTTTTATGTGAGCTATCCGGTTGATGACGCTTGTATGCAGGCCTGTCAAATTTTCTGGACCATCAGGACCTTTTCTATTTTTGACCTAGTTGATAGGTAATGTTGGTGTGACAAGTCCACCAATTCTGGAGATGGAATGGCCGGCGGAAGGGGTTGGAGGTGCGCCGGAAATCTTTTTTTTACAGTATGTGTGCATGTAGTTCAAGACTGCATACTTGTAAAATTTATTTAACTCAGTCTTATGGTCTAGAAAAGTTGACACGCCTGTAACACCATCAGCACGGGCGTCCTTGTGATGCTGAGGCAGTTTGGACTCCACTCCTTATAGACCTAGAGTGTTCCCGATTTCCCCAAACAGGAGTGGACTCTATGCGTTAGCACCTCATGGGCGGATTGAGTGAATGTCAATAAGTTTCAAGTAAGCAAACCTTAGCCCAAAAAATGTTTCGGTAGATATTTGTGCGGTGATATTGATGATGCAGTGTCCAGGTATGTCTATTGTCTTGGATATATATAGGGAATAAATGAAAGTGATGAAGAGGAGTAAAAATAAATACAGAATGGAGACAACCGTCTGCGGCTGCGGCCCGACTGCCCCTTTCTTTTGAGCGGCCCCTCAATGTTTTGAGAAACGGCGGAGGACATTGTCTCCATTAGAATTGGCCCCCCTGTGATGCTGATGCAGTTTGGGCTCCACTCCTTGAATTCCGCCCCCTCCCCGAGGTCGAGTGTGTTGAGTTCATACTTTTATACGGAGGGTTTGCTGTGCATTAGCACCTCACGGGCGAACTGTATTTATGTTAGTATGTTTTATGTGAGCTATCCGGTTGATGACGCTTGTATGCAGGCCTGTCAAATTTTCTGGACCATCAGGACCTTTTCTATTTTTGACCTAGTTGATAGGTAATGTTGGTGTGACAAGTCCACCAATTCTGGAGATGGAATGGCCGGCGGAAGGGGTTGGAGGTGCGCCGGAAATCTTTTTTTTACAGCATGTGTGCATGTAGTTCAAGACTGCATACTTGTTGTAAAATTTATTTAACTCAGTCTTATGGTCTAGAAAAGTTGACACGCCTGTAACACCATCAGCACGGGCGTCCTTGTGATGCTGAGGCAGTTTGGACTCCACTCCTTATAGACCTAGAGTGTTCCCGATTTCCCCAAACAGGAGTGGACTCTATGCGTTAGCACCTCATGGGCGGATTGAGTGAATGTCAATAAGTTTCAAGTAAGCAAACCTTAGCCCAAAAAATGTTTCGGTAGATATTTGTGCGGTGATATTGATGATGCAGTGTCCAGGTATGTCTATTGTCTTGGATATATATAGGGAATAAATGAAAGTGATGAAGAGGAGTAAAAATAAATACAGAATGGAGACAACCGTCTGCGGCTGCGGCCCGACTGCCCCTTTCTTTTGAGCGGCCCCTCAATGTTTTGAGAAACGGCGGAGGACATTGTCTCCATTAGAATTGGCCCCCCTGTGATGCTGATGCAGTTTGGGCTCCACTCCTTGAATTCCGCCCCCTCCCCGAGGTCGAGTGTGTTGAGTTCATACTTTTATACGGAGGGTTTGCTGTGCATTAGCACCTCACGGGCGAACTGTATTTATGTTAGTATGTTTTACGTGAGCTATCCGGTTGATGACGCTTGTATGCAGGCCTGTCAAATTTTCTGGACCATCAGGACCTTTTCTATTTTTGACCTAGTTGATAGGTAATGTTGGTGTGACAAGTCCACCAATTCTCGAGATGGAATGGCCGGCGGAAGGGGTTGGAGGTGCGCCGGAAATCTTTTTTTTACAGCATGTGTGCATGTAGTTCAAGACTGCATACTTGTTGTAAAATTTATTTAACTCAGTCTTATGGTCTAGAAAAGTTGACACGCCTGTAACACCATCAGCACGGGCGTCCTTGTGATGCTGAGGCAGTTTGGACTCCACTCCTTATAGACCTAGAGTGTTCCCGATTTCCCCAAACAGGAGTGGACTCTATGCGTTAGCACCTCATGGGCGGATTGAGTGAATGTCAATAAGTTTCAAGTAAGCAAACCTTAGCCCAAAAAATGTTTCGGTAGATATTTGTGCGGTGATATTGATGATGCAGTGTCCAGGTATGTCTATTGTCTTGGATATATATAGGGAATAAATGAAAGTGATGAAGAGGAGTAAAAATAAATACAGAATGGAGACAACCGTCTGCGGCTGCGGCCCGACTGCCCCTTTCTTTTGAGCGGCCCCTCAATGTTTTGAGAAACGGCGGAGGACATTGTCTCCATTAGAATTGGCCCCCCTGTGATGCTGATGCAGTTTGGGCTCCACTCCTTGAATTCCGCCCCCTCCCCGAGGTCGAGTGTGTTGAGTTCATACTTTTATACGGAGGGTTTGCTGTGCATTAGCACCTCACGGGCGAACTGTATTTATGTTAGTATGTTTTATGTGAGCTATCCGGTTGATGACGCTTGTATGCAGGCCTGTCAAATTTTCTGGACCATCAGGACCTTTTCTATTTTTGACCTAGTTGATAGGTAATGTTGGTGTGACAAGTCCACCAATTCTCGAGATGGAATGGCCGGCGGAAGGGGTTGGAGGTGCGCCGGAAATCTTTTTTTTACAGCATGTGTGCATGTAGTTCAAGACTGCATACTTGTTGTAAAATTTATTTAACTCAGTCTTATGGTCTAGAAAAGTTGACACGCCTGTAACACCATCAGCACGGGCGTCCTTGTGATGCTGAGGCAGTTTGGACTCCACTCCTTATAGACCTAGAGTGTTCCCGATTTCCCCAAACAGGAGTGGACTCTATGCGTTAGCACCTCATGGGCGGATTGAGTGAATGTCAATAAGTTTCAAGTAAGCAAACCTTAGCCCAAAAAATGTTTCGGTAGATATTTGTGCGGTGATATTGATGATGCAGTGTCCAGGTATGTCTATTGTCTTGGATATATATAGGGAATAAATGAAAGTGATGAAGAGGAGTAAAAATAAATACAGAATGGAGACAACCGTCTGCGGCCCGACTGCCCCTTTCTTTTGAGCGGCCCCTCAATGTTTTGAGAAACGGCGGAGGACATTGTCTCCATTAGAATTGGCCCCCCTGTGATGCTGATGCAGTTTGGGCTCCACTCCTTGAATTCCGCCCCCTCCCCGAGGTCGAGTGTGTTGAGTTCATACTTTTATACGGAGGGTTTGCTGTGCATTAGCACCTCACGGGCGAACTGTATTTATGTTAGTATGTTTTACGTGAGCTATCCGGTTGATGACGCTTGTATGCAGGCCTGTCAAATTTTCTGGACCATCAGGACCTTTTCCATTTTTGACCTAGTTGATAGGTAATGTTGGTGTGACAAGTCCACCAATTCTGGAGATGGAATGGCCGGCGGAAGGGGTTGGAGGTGCGCCGGAAATCTTTTTTTTACAGCATGTGTGCATGTAGTTCAAGACTGCATACTTGTTGTAAAATTTATTTAACTCAGTCTTATGGTCTAGAAAAGTTGACACGCCTGTAACACCATCAGCACGGGCGTCCTTGTGATGCTGAGGCAGTTTGGACTCCACTCCTTATAGACCTAGAGTGTTCCCGATTTCCCCAAACAGGAGTGGACTCTATGCGTTAGCACCTCATGGGCGGATTGAGTGAATGTCAATAAGTTTCAAGTAAGCAAACCTTAGCCCAAAAAATGTTTCGGTAGATATTTGTGCGGTGATATTGATGATGCAGTGTCCAGGTATGTCTATTGTCTTGGATATATATAGGGAATAAATGAAAGTGATGAAGAGGAGTAAAAATAAATACAGAATGGAGACAACCGTCTGCGGCTGCGGCCCGACTGCCCCTTTCTTTTGAGCGGCCCCTCAATGTTTTGAGAAACGGCGGAGGACATTGTCTCCATTAGAATTGGCCCCCCTGTGATGCTGATGCAGTTTGGGCTCCACTCCTTGAATTCCGCCCCCTCCCCGAGGTCGAGTGTGTTGAGTTCATACTTTTATACGGAGGGTTTGCTGTGCATTAGCACCTCACGGGCGAACTGTATTTATGTTAGTATGTTTTATGTGAGCTATCCGGTTGATGACGCTTGTATGCAGGCCTGTCAAATTTTCTGGACCATCAGGACCTTTTCTATTTTTGACCTAGTTGATAGGTAATGTTGGTGTGACAAGTCCACCAATTCTGGAGATGGAATGGCCGGCGGAAGGGGTTGGAGGTGCGCCGGAAATCTTTTTTTTACACCATGTGTGCATGTAGTTCAAGACTACATGCTTGTTGTAAAATTTATTTAACTCAGTCTTATGGTCTAGAAAAGTTGACACGCCTGTAACACCATCAGCACGGGCGTCCTTGTGATGCTGAGGCAGTTTGGACTCCACTCCTTATAGACCTAGAGTGTTCCCGATTTTCCCCAAACAGGAGTGGACTCTATGCGTTAGCACCTCATGGGCGGATTGAGTGAATGTCAATAAGTTTCAAGTAAGCAAACCTTAGCCCAAAAAATGTTTCGGTAGATATTTGTGCGGTGATATTGATGATGCAGTGTCCAGGTATGTCTATTGTCTTGGATATATATAGGGAATAAATGAAAGTGATGAAGAGGAGTAAAAATAAATACAGAATGGAGACAACCGTCTGCGGCTGCGGCCCGACTGCCCCTTTCTTTTGAGCGGCCCCTCAATGTTTTGAGAAACGGCGGAGGACATTGTCTCCATTAGAATTGGCCCCCCTGTGATGCTGATGCAGTTTGGGCTCCACTCCTTGAATTCCGCCCCCTCCCCGAGGTTGAGTGTGTTGAGTTCATACTTTTATACGGAGGGTTTGCTGTGCATTAGCACCTCACGGGCGAACTGTATTTATGTTAGTATGTTTTATGTGAGCTATCTGGTTGATGACGCTTGTATGCAGGCCTGTCAAACTTTCTGGACCATCAGGACCTTTTCTATTTTTGACCTAGTTGATAGGTAATGTTGGTGTAACAAGTCCACCAATTCTGGAGATGGAATGGCCGGCGGAAGGGGTTGGAGGTGCGCCGGAAATCTTTTTTTTACACCATGTGTGCATGTAGTTCAAGACTGCATACTTGTTGTAAAATTTATTTAACTCAGTCTTATGGTCTAGAAAAGTTGACACGCATGTAACACCATCAGCACGGGCGTCCTTGTGATGCTGAGGCAGTTTGGACTCCACTCCTTATAGACCTAGAGTGTTCCCGATTTCCCCAAACAGGAGTGGACTCTATGCGTTAGCACCTCATGGGCGGATTGAGTGAATGTCAATAAGTTTCAAGTAAGCAAACCTTAGCCCAAAAAATGTTTCGGTAGATATTTGTGCGGTGATATTGATGATGCAGTGTCCAGGTATGTCTATTGTCTTGGATATATATAGGGAATAAATGAAAGTGATGAAGAGGAGTAAAAATAAATACAGAATGGAGACAACCGTCTGCGGCTGCGGCCCGACTGCCCCTTTCTTTTGAGCGGCCCCTCAATGTTTTGAGAAACGGCGGAGGACATTGTCTCCATTAGAATTGGCCCCCCTGTGATGCTGATGCAGTTTGGGCTCCACTCCTTGAATTCCGCCCCCTCCCCGAGGTCGAGTGTGTTGAGTTCATACTTTTATACGGAGGGTTTGCTGTGCATTAGCACCTCACGGGCGAACTGTATTTATGTTAGTATGTTTTATGTGAGCTATCCGGTTGATGACGCTTGTATGCAGGCCTGTCAAATTTTCTGGACCATCAGGACCTTTTCTATTTTTGACCTAGTTGATAGGTAATGTTGGTGTGACAAGTCCACCAATTCTGGAGATGGAATGGCCGGCGGAAGGGGTTGGAGGTGCGCCGGAAATCTTTTTTTTACACCATGTGTGCATGTAGTTCAAGACTACATGCTTGTTGTAAAATTTATTTAACTCAGTCTTATGGTCTAGAAAAGTTGACACGCCTGTAACACCATCAGCACGGGCGTCCTTGTGATGCTGAGGCAGTTTGGACTCCACTCCTTATAGACCTAGAGTGTTCCCGATTTCCCCAAACAGGAGTGGACTCTATGCGTTAGCACCTCATGGGCGGATTGAGTGAATGTCAATAAGTTTCAAGTAAGCAAACCTTAGCCCAAAAAATGTTTCGGTAGATATTTGTGCGGTGATATTGATGATGCAGTGTCCAGGTATGTCTATTGTCTTGGATATATATAGGGAATAAATGAAAGTGATGAAGAGGAGTAAAAATAAATACAGAATGGAGACAACCGTCTGCGGCTGCGGCCCGACTGCCCCTTTCTTTTGAGCGGCCCCTCAATGTTTTGAGAAACGGCGGAGGACATTGTCTCCATTAGAATTGGCCCCCCTGTGATGCTGATGCAGTTTGGGCTCCACTCCTTGAATTCCGCCCCCTCCCCGAGGTCGAGTGTGTTGAGTTCATACTTTTATACGGAGGGTTTGCTGTGCATTAGCACCTCACGGGCGAACTGTATTTATGTTAGTATGTTTTATGTGAGCTATCCGGTTGATGACGCTTGTATGCAGGCCTGTCAAATTTTCTGGACCATCAGGACCTTTTCTATTTTTGACCTAGTTGATAGGTAATGTTGGTGTGACAAGTCCACCAATTCTGGAGATGGAATGGCCGGCGGAAGGGGTTGGAGGTGCGCCGGAAATCTTTTTTTTACACCATGTGTGCATGTAGTTCAAGACTACATGCTTGTTGTAAAATTTATTTAACTCAGTCTTATGGTCTAGAAAAGTTGACACGCCTGTAACACCATCAGCACGGGCGTCCTTGTGATGCTGAGGCAGTTTGGACTCCACTCCTTATAGACCTAGAGTGTTCCCGATTTTCCCCAAACAGGAGTGGAGTCTATGCGTTAGCACCTCATGGGCGGATTGAGTGAATGTCAATAAGTTTCAAGTAAGCAAACCTTAGCCCAAAAAATGTTTCGGTAGATATTTGTGCGGTGATATTGATGATGCAGTGTCCAGGTATGTCTATTGTCTTGGATATATATAGGGAATAAATGAAAGTGATGAAGAGGAGTAAAAATAAATACAGAATGGAGACAACCGTCTGCGGCTGCGGCCCGACTGCCCCTTTCTTTTGAGCGGCCCCTCAATGTTTTGAGAAACGGCGGAGGACATTGTCTCCATTAGAATTGGCCCCCCTGTGATGCTGATGCAGTTTGGGCTCCACTCCTTGAATTCCGCCCCCTCCCCGAGGTCGAGTGTGTTGAGTTCATACTTTTATACGGAGGGTTTGCTGTGCATTAGCACCTCACGGGCGAACTGTATTTAAGTTAGTATGTTTTATGTGAGCTATCCGGTTGATGACGCTTGTATGCAGGCCTGTCAAACTTTCTGGACCATCAGGACCTTTTCTATTTTTGACCTAGTTGATAGGTAATGTTGGTGTGACAAGTCCACCAATTCTGGAGATGGAATGGCCGGCGGAAGGGGTTGGAGGTGCGCCGGAAATCTTTTTTTTACAGCATGTGTGCATGTAGTTCAAGACTGCATACTTGTTGTAAAATTTATTTAACTCAGTCTTATGGTCTAGAAAAGTTGACACGCCTGTAACACCATCAACACGGGCGTCCTTGTGATGCTGAGGCAGTTTGGACTCCACTCCTTATAGACCTAGAGTGTTCCCGATTTCCCCAAACAGGAGTGGACTCTATGCGTTAGCACCTCATGGGCGGATTGAGTGAATGTCAATAAGTTTCAAGTAAGCAAACCTTAGCCCAAAAAATGTTTCGGTAGATATTTGTGCGGTGATATTGATGATGCAGTGTCCAGGTATGTCTATTGTCTTGGATATATATAGGGAATAAATGAAAGTGATGAAGAGGAGTAAAAATAAATACAGAATGGAGACAACCGTCTGCGGCTGCGGCCCGACTGCCCCTTTCTTTTGAGCGGCCCCTCAATGTTTTGAGAAACGGCGGAGGACATTGTCTCCATTAGAATTGGCCCCCCTGTGATGCTGATGCAGTTTGGGCTCCACTCCTTGAATTCCGCCCCCTCCCCGAGGTCGAGTGTGTTGAGTTCATACTTTTATACGGAGGGTTTGCTGTGCATTAGCACCTCACGGGCGAACTGTATTTATGTTAGTATGTTTTATGTGAGCTATCCGGTTGATGACGCTTGTATGCAGGCCTGTCAAACTTTCTGGACCATCAGGACCTTTTCTATTTTTGACCTAGTTGATAGGTAATGTTGGTGTGACAAGTCCACCAATTCTGGAGATGGAATGGCCGGCGGAAGGGGTTGGAGGTGCGCCGGAAATCTTTTTTTTACAGCATGTGTGCATGTAGTTCAAGACTGCATACTTGTTGTAAAATTTATTTAACTCAGTCTTATGGTCTAGAAAAGTTGACACGCCTGTAACACCATCAACACGGGCGTCCTTGTGATGCTGAGGCAGTTTGGACTCCACTCCTTATAGACCTAGAGTGTTCCCGATTTCCCCAAACAGGAGTGGACTCTATGCGTTAGCACCTCATGGGCGGATTGAGTGAATGTCAATAAGTTTCAAGTAAGCAAACCTTAGCCCAAAAAATGTTTCGGTAGATATTTGTGCGGTGATATTGATGATGCAGTGTCCAGGTATGTCTATTGTCTTGGATATATATAGGGAATAAATGAAAGTGATGAAGAGGAGTAAAAATAAATACAGAATGGAGACAACCGTCTGCGGCTGCGGCCCGACTGCCCCTTTCTTTTGAGCGGCCCCTCAATGTTTTGAGAAACGGCGGAGGACATTGTCTCCATTAGAATTGGCCCCCCTGTGATGCTGATGCAGTTTGGGCTCCACTCCTTGAATTCCGCCCCCTCCCCGAGGTCGAGTGTGTTGAGTTCATACTTTTATACGGAGGGTTTGCTGTGCATTAGCACCTCACGGGCGAACTGTATTTATGTTAGTATGTTTTATGTGAGCTATCCGGTTGATGACGCTTGTATGCAGGCCTGTCAAATTTTCTGGACCATCAGGACCTTTTCTATTTTTGACCTAGTTGATAGGTAATGTTGGTGTGACAAGTCCACCAATTCTCGAGATGGAATGGCCGGCGGAAGGGGTTGGAGGTGCGCCGGAAATCTTTTTTTTACAGCATGTGTGCATGTAGTTCAAGACTGCATACTTGTTGTAAAATTTATTTAACTCAGTCTTATGGTCTAGAAAAGTTGACACGCCTGTAACACCATCAGCACGGGCGTCCTTGTGATGCTGAGGCAGTTTGGACTCCACTCCTTATAGACCTAGAGTGTTCCCGATTTCCCCAAACAGGAGTGGACTCTATGCGTTAGCACCTCATGTGCGGATTGAGTGAATGTCAATAAGTTTCAAGTAAGCAAACCTTAGCCCAAAAAATGTTTCGGTAGATATTTGTGCGGTGATATTGATGATGCAGTGTCCAGGTATGTCTATTGTCTTGGATATATATAGGGAATAAATGAAAGTGATGAAGAGGAGTAAAAATAAATACAGAATGGAGACAACCGTCTGCGGCCCGACTGCCCCTTTCTTTTGAGCGGCCCCTCAATGTTTTGAGAAACGGCGGAGGACATTGTCTCCATTAGAATTGGCCCCCCTGTGATGCTGATGCAGTTTGGGCTCCACTCCTTGAATTCCGCCCCCTCCCCGAGGTCGAGTGTGTTGAGTTCATACTTTTATACGGAGGGTTTGCTGTGCATTAGCACCTCACGGGCAAACTGTATTTATGTTAGTATGTTTTACGTGAGCTATCCGGTTGATGACGCTTGTATGCAGGCCTGTCAAATTTTCTGGACCATCAGGACCTTTTCCATTTTTGACCTAGTTGATAGGTAATGTTGGTGTGACAAGTCCACCAATTCTGGAGATGGAATGGCCGGCGGAAGGGGTTGGAGGTGCGCCGGAAATCTTTTTTTTACAGCATGTGTGCATGTAGTTCAAGACTGCATACTTGTTGTAAAATTTATTTAACTCAGTCTTATGGTCTAGAAAAGTTGACACGCCTGTAACACCATCAACACGGGCGTCCTTGTGATGCTGAGGCAGTTTGGACTCCACTCCTTATAGACCTAGAGTGTTCCCGATTTCCCCAAACAGGAGTGGACTCTATGCGTTAGCACCTCATGGGCGGATTGAGTGAATGTCAATAAGTTTCAAGTAAGCAAACCTTAGCCCAAAAAATGTTTCGGTAGATATTTGTGCGGTGATATTGATGATGCAGTGTCCAGGTATGTCTATTGTCTTGGATATATATAGGGAATAAATGAAAGTGATGAAGAGGAGTAAAAATAAATACAGAATGGAGACAACCGTCTGCGGCCCGACTGCCCCTTTCTTTTGAGCGGCCCCTCAATGTTTTGAGAAACGGCGGAGGACATTGTCTCCATTAGAATTGGCCCCCCTGTGATGCTGATGCAGTTTGGGCTCCACTCCTTGAATTCCGCCCCCTCCCCGAGGTCGAGTGTGTTGAGTTCATACTTTTATACGGAGGGTTTGCTGTGCATTAGCACCTCACGGGCGAACTGTATTTATGTTAGTATGTTTTATGTGAGCTATCCGGTTGATGACGCTTGTATGCAGGCCTGTCAAATTTTCTGGACCATCAGGACCTTTTCTATTTTTGACCTAGTTGATAGGTAATGTTGGTGTGACAAGTCCACCAATTCTGGAGATGGAATGGCCGGCGGAAGGGGTTGGAGGTGCGCCGGAAATCTTTTTTTTACACCATGTGTGCATGTAGTTCAAGACTACATGCTTGTTGTAAAATTTATTTAACTCAGTCTTATGGTCTAGAAAAGTTGACACGCCTGTAACACCATCAGCACGGGCGTCCTTGTGATGCTGAGGCAGTTTGGACTCCACTCCTTATAGACCTAGAGTGTTCCCGATTTCCCCAAACAGGAGTGGACTCTATGCGTTAGCACCTCATGGGCGGATTGAGTGAATGTCAATAAGTTTCAAGTAAGCAAACCTTAGCCCAAAAAATGTTTCGGTAGATATTTGTGCAGTGATATTGATGATGCAGTGTCCAGGTATGTCTATTGTCTTGGATATATATAGGGAATAAATGAAAGTGATGAAGAGGAGTAAAAATAAATACAGAATGGAGACAACCGTCTGCGGCTGCGGCCCGACTGCCCCTTTCTTTTGAGCGGCCCCTCAATGTTTTGAGAAACGGCGGAGGACATTGTCTCCATTAGAATTGGCCCCCCTGTGATGCTGATGCAGTTTGGGCTCCACTCCTTGAATTCCGCCCCCTCCCCGAGGTCGAGTGTGTTGAGTTCATACTTTTATACGGAGGGTTTGCTGTGCATTAGCACCTCACGGGCGAACTGTATTTATGTTAGTATGTTTTATGTGAGCTATCCGGTTGATGACGCTTGTATGCAGGCCTGTCAAATTTTCTGGACCATCAGGACCTTTTCTATTTTTGACCTAGTTGATAGGTAATGTTGGTGTGACAAGTCCACCAATTCTGGAGATGGAATGGCCGGCGGAAGGGGTTGGAGGTGCGCCGGAAATCTTTTTTTTACAGCATGTGTGCATGTAGTTCAAGACTGCATACTTGTTGTAAAATTTATTTAACTCAGTCTTATGGTCTAGAAAAGTTGACACGCCTGTAACACCATCAGCACGGGCGTCCTTGTGATGCTGAGGCAGTTTGGACTCCACTCCTTATAGACCTAGAGTGTTCCCGATTTCCCCAAACAGGAGTGGACTCTATGCGTTAGCACCTCATGGGCGGATTGAGTGAATGTCAATAAGTTTCAAGTAAGCAAACCTTAGCCCAAAAAATGTTTCGGTAGATATTTGTGCGGTGATATTGATGATGCAGTGTCCAGGTATGTCTATTGTCTTGGATATATATAGGGAATAAATGAAAGTGATGAAGAGGAGTAAAAATAAATACAGAATGGAGACAACCGTCTGCGGCTGCGGCCCGACTGCCCCTTTCTTTTGAGCGGCCCCTCAATGTTTTGAGAAACGGCGGGGGACATTGTCTCCATTAGAATTGGCCCCCCTGTGATGCTGATGCAGTTTGGGCTCCACTCCTTGAATTCCGCCCCCTCCCCGAGGTCGAGTGTGTTGAGTTCATACTTTTATACGGAGGGTTTGCTGTGCATTAGCACCTCACGGGCGAACTGTATTTATGTTAGTATGTTTTATGTGAGCTATCCGGTTGATGACGCTTGTATGCAGGCCTGTCAAATTTTCTGGACCATCAGGACCTTTTCTATTTTTGACCTAGTTGATAGGTAATGTTGGTGTGACAAGTCCACCAATTCTGGAGATGGAATGGCCGGCGGAAGGGGTTGGAGGTGCGCCGGAAATCTTTTTTTTACAGCATGTGTGCATGTAGTTCAAGACTGCATACTTGTTGTAAAATTTATTTAACTCAGTCTTATGGTCTAGAAAAGTTGACACGCCTGTAACACCATCAGCACGGGCGTCCTTGTGATGCTGAGGCAGTTTGGACTCCACTCCTTATAGACCTAGAGTGTTCCCGATTTCCCCAAACAGGAGTGGACTCTATGTGTTAGCACCTCATGGGCGGATTGAGTGAATGTCAATAAGTTTCAAGTAAGCAAACCTTAGCCCAAAAAATGTTTCGGTAGATATTCGTGCGGTGATATTGATGATGCAGTGTCCAGGTATGTTTATTGTCTTGGATATATATAGGGAATAAATGAAAGTGATGAAGAGGAGTAAAAATAAATACAGAATGGAGACAACCGTCTGCGGCTGCGGCCCGACTGCCCCTTTCTTTTGAGCGGCCCCTCAATGTTTTGAGAAACGGCGGAGGACATTGTCTCCATTAGAATTGGCCCCCCTGTGATGCTGATGCAGTTTGGGCTCCACTCCTTGAATTCCGCCCCCTCCCCGAGGTCGAGTGTGTTGAGTTCATACTTTTATACGGAGGGTTTGCTGTGCATTAGCACCTCACGGGCGAACTGTATTTATGTTAGTATGTTTTATGTGAGCTATCCGGTTGATGACGCTTGTATGCAGGCCTGTCAAATTTTCTGGACCATCAGGACCTTTTCTATTTTTGACCTAGTTGATAGGTAATGTTGGTGTGACAAGTCCACCAATTCTGGAGATGGAATGGCCGGCGGAAGGGGTTGGAGGTGCGCCGGAAATCTTTTTTTTACAGCATGTGTGCATGTAGTTCAAGACTGCATACTTGTTGTAAAATTTATTTAACTCAGTCTTATGGTCTAGAAAAGTTGACACGCCTGTAACACCATCAGCACGGGCGTCCTTGTGATGCTGAGGCAGTTTGGACTCCACTCCTTATAGACCTAGAGTGTTCCCGATTTCCCCAAACAGGAGTGGACTCTATGTGTTAGCACCTCATGGGCGGATTGAGTGAATGTCAATAAGTTTCAAGTAAGCAAACCTTAGCCCAAAAAATGTTTCGGTAGATATTCGTGCGGTGATATTGATGATGCAGTGTCCAGGTATGTTTATTGTCTTGGATATATATAGGGAATAAATGAAAGTGATGAAGAGGAGTAAAAATAAATACAGAATGGAGACAACCGTCTGCGGCTGCGGCCCGACTGCCCCTTTCTTTTGAGCGGCCCCTCAATGTTTTGAGAAACGGCGGAGGACATTGTCTCCATTAGAATTGGCCCCCCTGTGATGCTGATGCAGTTTGGGCTCCACTCCTTGAATTCCGCCCCGTCCCCGAGGTCGAGTGTGTTGAGTTCATACTTTTATACGGAGGGTTTGCTGTGCATTAGCACCTCACGGGCGAACTGTATTTATGTTAGTATGTTTTATGTGAGCTATCCGGTTGATGACGCTTGTATGCAGGCCTGTCAAATTTTCTGGACCATCAGGACCTTTTCTATTTTTGACCTAGTTGACAGGTAATGTTGGTGTGACAAGTCCACCAATTCTGGAGATGGAATGGCCGGCGGAAGGGGTTGGAGGTGCGCCGGAAATCTTTTTTTTACAGCATGTGTGCATGTAGTTCAAGACTGCATACTTGTTGTAAAATTTATTTAACTCAGTCTTATGGTCTAGAAAAGTTGACACGCCTGTAACACCATCAGCACGGGCGTCCTTGTGATGCTGAGGCAGTTTGGACTCCACTCCTTATAGACCTAGAGTGTTCCCGATTTCCCCAAACAGGAGTGGACTCTATGCGTTAGCACCTCATGGGCAGATTGAGTGAATGTCAATAAGTTTCAAGTAAGCAAACCTTAGCCCAAAAAATGTTTCGGTAGATATTTGTGCGGTGATATTGATGATGCAGTGTCCAGGTATGTCTATTGTCTTGGATATATATAGGGAATAAATGAAAGTGATGAAGAGGAGTAAAAATAAATACAGAATGGAGACAACCGTCTGCGGCTGCGGCCCGACTGCCCCTTTCTTTTGAGCGGCCCCTCAATGTTTTGAGAAACGGCGGAGGACATTGTCTCCATTAGAATTGGCCCCCCTGTGATGCTGATGCAGTTTGGGCTCCACTCCTTGAATTCCGCCCCCTCCCCGAGGTCGAGTGTGTTGAGTTCATACTTTTATACGGAGGGTTTGCTGTGCATTAGCACCTCACGGGCGAACTGTATTTATGTTAGTATGTTTTATGTGAGCTATCCGGTTGATGACGCTTGTATGCAGGCCTGTCAAATTTTCTGGACCATCAGGACCTTTTCTATTTTTGACCTAGTTGATAGGTAATGTTGGTGTGACAAGTCCACCAATTCTGGAGATGGAATGGCCGGCGGAAGGGGTTGGAGGTGCGCCGGAAATCTTTTTTTTACAGCATGTGTGCATGTAGTTCAAGACTGCATACTTGTTGTAAAATTTATTTAACTCAGTCTTATGGTCTAGAAAAGTTGACACGCCTGTAACACCATCAGCACGGGCGTCCTTGTGATGCTGAGGCAGTTTGGACTCCACTCCTTATAGACCTAGAGTGTTCCCGATTTCCCCAAACAGGAGTGGACTCTATGTGTTAGCACCTCATGGGCGGATTGAGTGAATGTCAATAAGTTTCAAGTAAGCAAACCTTAGCCCAAAAAATGTTTCGGTAGATATTTGTGCGGTGATATTGATGATGCAGTGTCCAGGTATGTTTATTGTCTTGGATATATATAGGGAATAAATGAAAGTGATGAAGAGGAGTAAAAATAAATACAGAATGGAGACAACCGTCTGCGGCTGCGGCCCGACTGCCCCTTTCTTTTGAGCGGCCCCTCAATGTTTTGAGAAACGGCGGAGGACATTGTCTCCATTAGAATTGGCCCCCCTGTGATGCTGATGCAGTTTGGGCTCCACTCCTTGAATTCCGCCCCCTCCCCGAGGTCGAGTGTGTTGAGTTCATACTTTTATACGGAGGGTTTGCTGTGCATTAGCACCTCACGGGCGAACTGTATTTATGTTAGTATGTTTTATGTGAGCTATCCGGTTGATGACACTTGTATGCAGGCCTGTCAAATTTTCTGGACCATCAGGACCTTTTCTATTTTTGACCTAGTTGATAGGTAATGTTGGTGTGACAAGTCCACCAATTCTGGAGATGGAATGGCCGCCGGAAGGGGTTGGAGGTGCGCCGGAAATCTTTTTTTTACACCATGTGTGCATGTAGTTCAAGACTGCATACTTGTAAAATTTATTTAACTCAGTCTTATGGTCTAGAAAAGTTGACACGCCTGTAACACCATCAGCACGGGCGTCCTTGTGATGCTGAGGCAGTTTGTAATCCACTCCTTATAGACCTAGAGTGTTCCCGATTTCCCCAAACAGGAGTGGACTCTATGCGTTAGCACCTCATGGGCGGATTGAGTGAATGTCAATAAGTTTCAAGTAAGCAAACCTTAGCCCAAAAAATGTTTCGGTAGATATTTGTGCGGTGATATTGATGATGCAGTGTCCAGGTATGTCTATTGTCTTGGATATATATAGGGAATAAATGAAAGTGATGAAGAGGAGTAAACATAAATACAGAATGGAGACAACCGTCTGCGGCTGCGGCCCGACTGCCCCTTTCTTTTGAGCGGCCCCTCAATGTTTTGAGAAACGGCGGAGGACATTGTCTCCATTAGAATTGGCCCCCCTGTGATGCTGATGCAGTTTGGGCTCCACTCCTTGAATTCCGCCCCCTCCCCGAGGTCGAGTGTGTTGAGTTCATACTTTTATACGGAGGGTTTGCTGTGCATTAGCACCTCACGGGCGAACTGTATTTATGTTAGTATGTTTTATGTGAGCTATCCGGTTGATGACGCTTGTATGCAGGCCTGTCAAATTTTCTGGACCATCAGGACCTTTTCTATTTTTGACCTAGTTGATAGGTAATGTTGGTGTGACAAGTCCACCAATTCTGGAGATGGAATGGCCGGCGGAAGGGGTTGGAGGTGCGCCGGAAATCTTTTTTTTACACCATGTGTGCATGTAGTTCAAGACTACATGCTTGTTGTAAAATTTATTTAACTCAGTCTTATGGTCTAGAAAAGTTGACACGCCTGTAACACCATCAGCACGGGCGTCCTTGTGACGCTGAGGCAGTTTGGACTCCACTCCTTATAGACCTAGAGTGTTCCCGATTTCCCCAAACAGGAGTGGACTCTATGCGTTAGCACCTCATGGGCGGATTGAGTGAATGTCAATAAGTTTCAAGTAAGCAAACCTTAGCCCAAAAAATGTTTCGGTAGATATTTGTGCGGTGATATTGATGATGCAGTGTCCAGGTATGTCTATTGTCTTGGATATATATAGGGAATAAATGAAAGTGATGAAGAGGAGTAAAAATAAATACAGAATGGAGACAACCGTCTGCGGCTGCGGCCCGACTGCCCCTTTCTTTTGAGCGGCCCCTCAATGTTTTGAGAAACGGCGGAGGACATTGTCTCCATTAGAATTGGCCCCCCTGTGATGCTGATGCAGTTTGGGCTCCACTCCTTGAATTCCGCCCCCTCCCCGAGGTCGAGTGTGTTGAGTTCATACTTTTATACGGAGGGTTTGCTGTGCATTAGCACCTCACGGGCGAACTGTATTTATGTTAGTATGTTTTATGTGAGCTATCCGGTTGATGACGCTTGTATGCAGGCCTGTCAAATTTTCTGGACCATCAGGACCTTTTCTATTTTTGACCTAGTTGATAGGTAATGTTGGTGTGACAAGTCCACCAATTCTGGAGATGGAATGGCCGGCGGAAGGGGTTGGAGGTGCGCCGGAAATCTTATTTTTACAGCATGTGTGCATGTAGTTCAAGACTGCATACTTGTTGTAAAATTTATTTAACTCAGTCTTATGGTCTAGAAAAGTTGACACGCCTGTAACACCATCAGCACGGGCGTCCTTGTGATGCTGAGGCAGTTTGGACTCCACTCCTTATAGACCTAGAGTGTTCCCGATTTCCCCAAACAGGAGTGGACTCTATGCGTTAGCACCTCATGGGCGGATTGAGTGAATGTCAATAAGTTTCAAGTAAGCAAACCTTAGCCCAAAAAATGTTTCGGTAGATATTTGTGCGGTGATATTGATGATGCAGTGTCCAGGTATGTCTATTGTCTTGGATATATATAGGGAATAAATGAAAGTGATGAAGAGGAGTAAAAATAAATACAGAATGGAGACAACCGTCTGCGGCTGCGGCCCGACTGCCCCTTTCTTTTGAGCGGCCCCTCAATGTTTTGAGAAACGGCGGAGGACATTGTCTCCATTAGAATTGGCCCCCCTGTGATGCTGATGCAGTTTGGGCTCCACTCCTTGAATTCCGCCCCCTCCCCGAGGTCGAGTGTGTTGAGTTCATACTTTTATACGGAGGGTTTGCTGTGCATTAGCACCTCACGGGCGAACTGTATTTATGTTAGTATGTTTTATGTGAGCTATCCGGTTGATGATGCTTGTATGCAGGCCTGTCAAATTTTCTGGACCATCAGGACCTTTTCTATTTTTGACCTAGTTGATAGGTAATGTTGGTGTGACAAGTCCACCAATTCTGGAGATGGAATGGCTGGCGGAAGGGGTTGGAGGTGCGCCGGAAATCTTTTTTTTACACCATGTGTGCATGTAGTTCAAGACTACATGCTTGTTGTAAAATTTATTTAACTCAGTCTTATGGTCTAGAAAAGTTGACACGCCTGTAACACCATCAGCACGGGCGTCCTTGTGATGCTGAGGCAGTTTGGACTCCACTCCTTATAGACCTAGAGTGTTCCCGATTTCCCCAAACAGGAGTGGACTCTATGTGTTAGCACCTCATGGGCGGATTGAGTGAATGTCAATAAGTTTCAAGTAAGCAAACCTTAGCCCAAAAAATGTTTCGGTAGATATTCGTGCGGTGATATTGATGATGCAGTGTCCAGGTATGTTTATTGTCTTGGATATATATAGGGAATAAATGAAAGTGATGAAGAGGAGTAAAAATAAATACAGAATGGAGACAACCGTCTGCGGCTGCGGCCCGACTGCCCCTTTCTTTTGAGCGGCCCCTCAATGTTTTGAGAAACGGCGGAGGACATTGTCTCCATTAGAATTGGCCCCCCTGTGATGCTGATGCAGTTTGGGCTCCACTCCTTGAATTCCGCCCCCTCCCCGAGGTCGAGTGTGTTGAGTTCATACTTTTATACGGAGGGTTTGCTGTGCATTAGGACCTCACGGGCGAACTGTATTTATGTTAGTATGTTTTATGTGAGCTATCCGGTTGATGATGCTTGTATGCAGGCCTGTCAAATTTTCTGGACCATCAGGACCTTTTCTATTTTTGACCTAGTTGATAGGTAATGTTGGTGTGACAAGTCCACCAATTCTGGAGATGGAATGGCCGGCGGAAGGGGTTGGAGGTGCGCCGGAAATCTTTTTTTTACAGCATGTGTGCATGTAGTTCAAGACTGCATACTTGTTGTAAAATTTATTTAACTCAGTCTTATGGTCTAGAAAAGTTGACACGCCTGTAACACCATCAGCACGGGCGTCCTTGTGATGCTGAGGCAGTTTGGACTCCACTCCTTATAGACCTAGAGTGTTCCCGATTTCCCCAAACAGGAGTGGACTCTATGTGTTAGCACCTCATGGGCGGATTGAGTGAATGTCAATAAGTTTCAAGTAAGCAAACCTTAGCCCAAAAAATGTTTCGGTAGATATTTGTGCGGTGATATTGATGATGCAGTGTCCAGGTATGTCTATTGTCTTGGATATATATAGGGAATAAATGAAAGTGATGAAGAGGAGTAAAAATAAATACAGAATGGAGACAACAGTCTGCGGCTGCGGCCCGACTGCCCCTTTCTTTTGAGCGGCCCCTCAATGTTTTGAGAAACGGCGGAGGACATTGTCTCCATTAGAATTGGCCCCCCTGTGATGCTGATGCAGTTTGGGCTCCACTCCTTGAATTCCGCCCCCTCCCCGAGGTCGAGTGTGTTGAGTTCATACTTTTATACGGAGGGTTTGCTGTGCATTAGCACCTCACGGGCGAAGTGTATTTATGTTAGTATGTTTTATGTGAGCTATCCGGTTGAAGACGCTTGTATGCAAGCCTGTCAAATTTTCTGGACCATCAGGACCTTTTCTATTTTTGACCTAGTTGATAGGTAATGTTGGTGTGACAAGTCCACCAATTCTGGAGATGGAATGGCTGGCGGAAGGGGTTGGAGGTGCGCCGGAAATCTTTTTTTTACACCATGTGTGCATGTAGTTCAAGACTACATGCTTGTTGTAAAATTTATTTAACTCAGTCTTATGGTCTAGAAAAGTTGACACGCCTGTAACACCATCAGCACGGGCGTCCTTGTGATGCTGAGGCAGTTTGGACTCCACTCCTTATAGACCTAGAGTGTTCCCGATTTCCCCAAACAGGAGTGGACTCTATGTGTTAGCACCTCATGGGCGGATTGAGTGAATGTCAATAAGTTTCAAGTAAGCAAACCTTAGCCCAAAAAATGTTTCGGTAGATATTCGTGCGGTGATATTGATGATGCAGTGTCCAGGTATGTTTATTGTCTTGGATATATATAGGGAATAAATGAAAGTGATGAAGAGGAGTAAAAATAAATACAGAATGGAGACAACCGTCTGCGGCTGCGGCCCGACTGCCCCTTTCTTTTGAGCGGCCCCTCAATGTTTTGAGAAACGGCGGAGGACATTGTCTCCATTAGAATTGGCCCCCCTGTGATGCTGATGCAGTTTGGGCTCCACTCCTTGAATTCCGCCCCCTCCCCGAGGTCGAGTGTGTTGAGTTCATACTTTTATACGGAGGGTTTGCTGTGCATTAGCACCTCACGGGCGAACTGTATTTATGTTAGTATGTTTTATGTGAGCTATCCGGTTGATGATGCTTGTATGCAGGCCTGTCAAATTTTCTGGACCATCAGGACCTTTTCTATTTTTGACCTAGTTGATAGGTAATGTTGGTGTGACAAGTCCACCAATTCTGGAGATGGAATGGCCGGCGGAAGGGGTTGGAGGTGCGCCGGAAATCTTTTTTTTACAGCATGTGTGCATGTAGTTCAAGACTGCATACTTGTTGTAAAATTTATTTAACTCAGTCTTATGGTCTAGAAAAGTTGACACGCCTGTAACACCATCAGCACGGGCGTCCTTGTGATGCTGAGGCAGTTTGGACTCCACTCCTTATAGACCTAGAGTGTTCCCGATTTCCCCAAACAGGAGTGGACTCTATGTGTTAGCACCTCATGGGCGGATTGAGTGAATGTCAATAAGTTTCAAGTAAGCAAACCTTAGCCCAAAAAATGTTTCGGTAGATATTTGTGCGGTGATATTGATGATGCAGTGTCCAGGTATGTCTATTGTCTTGGATATATATAGGGAATAAATGAAAGTGATGAAGAGGAGTAAAAATAAATACAGAATGGAGACAACAGTCTGCGGCTGCGGCCCGACTGCCCCTTTCTTTTGAGCGGCCCCTCAATGTTTTGAGAAACGGCGGAGGACATTGTCTCCATTAGAATTGGCCCCCCTGTGATGCTGATGCAGTTTGGGCTCCACTCCTTGAATTCCGCCCCCTCCCCGAGGTCGAGTGTGTTGAGTTCATACTTTTATACGGAGGGTTTGCTGTGCATTAGCACCTCACGGGCGAAGTGTATTTATGTTAGTATGTTTTATGTGAGCTATCCGGTTGAAGACGCTTGTATGCAAGCCTGTCAAATTTTCTGGACCATCAGGACCTTTTCTATTTTTGACCTAGTTGATAGGTAATGTTGGTGTGACAAGTCCACCAATTCTGGAGATGGACTGGCCGGCGGAAGGGGTTGGAGGTGCGCTGGAAATCTTTTTTTTACAGCATGTGTGCATGTAGTTCAAGACTGCATACTTGTTGTAAAATTTATTTAACTCAGTCTTATGGTCTAGAAAAGTTGACACGCCTGTAACACCATCAGCACGGGCGTCCTTGTGATGCTGAGGCAGTTTGGACTCCACTCCTTATAGACCTAGAGTGTTTCCCGATTTCCCCAAACAGGAGTGGACTCTATGTGTTAGCACCTCATGGGCGGATTGAGTGAATGTCAATAAGTTTCAAGTAAGCAAACCTTAGCCCAAAAAATGTTTCGGTAGATATTTGTGCGGTGATATTGATGATGCAGTGTCCAGGTATGTCTATTGTCTTGGATATATATAGGGAATAAATGAAAGTGATGAAGAGGAGTAAAAATAAATACAGAATGGAGACAACCGTCTGCGGCTGCGGCCCGACTGCCCCTTTCTTTTGAGCGGCCCCTCAATGTTTTGAGAAACGGCGGAGGACATTGTCTCCATTAGAATTGGCCCCCCTGTGATGCTGATGCAGTTTGGGCTCCACTCCTTGAATTCCGCCCCCTCCCCGAGGTCGAGTGTGTTGAGTTCATACTTTTATACGGAGGGTTTGCTGTGCATTAGCACCTCACGGGCGAACTGTATTTATGTTAGTATGTTTTATGTGAGCTATCCGGTTGATGACGCTTGTATGCAGGCCTGTCAAATTTTCTGGACCATCAGGACCTTTTCTATTTTTGACCTAGTTGATAGGTAATGTTGGTGTGACAAGTCCACCAATTCTGGAGATGGAATGGCCGGCGGAAGGGGTTGGAGGTGCGCCGGAAATCTTTTTTTTACAGCATGTGTGCATGTAGTTCAAGACTGCATACTTGTTGTAAAATTTATTTAACTCAGTCTTATGGTCTAGAAAAGTTGACACGCCTGTAACACCATCAGCACGGGCGTCCTTGTGATGCTGAGGCAGTTTGGACTCCACTCCTTATAGACCTAGAGTGTTCCCGATTTCCCCAAACAGGAGTGGACTCTATGTGTTAGCACCTCATGGGCGGATTGAGTGAATGTCAATAAGTTTCAAGTAAGCAAACCTTATCCCAAAAAATGTTTCGGTAGATATTTGTGCGGTGATATTGATGATGCAGTGTCCAGGTATGTCTATTGTCTTGGATATATATAGGGAATAAATGAAAGTGATGAAGAGGAGTAAAAATAAATACAGAATGGAGACAACCGTCTGCGGCTGCGGCCCGACTGCCCCTTTCTTTTGAGCGGCCCCTCAATGTTTTGAGAAACGGCGGAGGACATTGTCTCCATTAGAATTGGCCCCCCTGTGATGCTGATGCAGTTTGGGCTCCACTCCTTGAATTCCGCCCCCTCCCCGAGGTCGAGTGTGTTGAGTTCATACTTTTATACGGAGGGTTTGCTGTGCATTAGCACCTCACGGGCGAACTGTATTTATGTTAGTATGTTTTATGTGAGCTATCCGGTTGATGACACTTGTATGCAGGCCTGTCAAATTTTCTGGACCATCAGGACCTTTTCTATTTTTGACCTAGTTGATAGGTAATGTTGGTGTGACAAGTCCACCAATTCTGGAGATGGAATGGCCGGCGGAAGGGGTTGGAGGTGCGCCGGAAATCTTTTTTTTACAGCATGTGTGCATGTAGTTCAAGACTGCATACTTGTTGTAAAATTTATTTAACTCAGTCTTATGGTCTAGAAAAGTTGACACGCCTGTAACACCATCAGCACGGGCGTCCTTGTGATGCTGAGGCAGTTTGGACTCCACTCCTTATAGACCTAGAGTGTTCCCGATTTCCCCAAACAGGAGTGGACTCTATGCGTTAGCACCTCATGGGCGGATTGAGTGAATGTCAATAAGTTTCAAGTAAGCAAACCTTAGCCCAAAAAATGTTTCGGTAGATATTTGTGCGGTGATATTGATGATGCAGTGTCCAGGTATGTCTATTGTCTTGGATATATATAGGGAATAAATGAAAGTGATGAAGAGGAGTAAAAATAAATACAGAATGGAGACAACCGTCTGCGGCTGCGGCCCGACTGCCCCTTTCTTTTGAGCGGCCCCTCAATGTTTTGAGAAACGGCGGAGGACATTGTCTCCATTAGAATTGGCCCCCCTGTGATGCTGATGCAGTTTGGGCTCCACTCCTTGAATTCCACCCCCTCCCCGAGGTCGAGTGTGTTGAGTTCATACTTTTATACGGAGGGTTTGCTGTGCATTAGCACCTCACGGGCGAACTGTATTTATGTTAGTATGTTTTATGTGAGCTATCCGGTTGATGACGCTTGTATGCAGGCCTGTCAAATTTTCTGGACCATCAGGACCTTTTCTATTTTTGACCTAGTTGATAGGTAATGTTGGTGTGACAAGTCCACCAATTCTGGAGATGAAATGGCCGGCGGAAGGGGTTGGAGGTGCGCCGGAAATCTTTTTTTTACACCATGTGTGCATGTAGTTCAAGACTACATGCTTGTTGTAAAATTTATTTAACTCAGTCTTATGGTCTAGAAAAGTTGACACGCCTGTAACACCATCAGCACGGGCGTCCTTGTGATGCTGAGGCAGTTTGGACTCCACTCCTTATAGACCTAGAGTGTTCCCGATTTCCCCAAACAGGAGTGGACTCTATGTGTTAGCACCTCATGGGCGGATTGAGTGAATGTCAATAAGTTTCAAGTAAGCAAACCTTAGCCCAAAAAATGTTTCGGTAGATATTTGTGCGGTGATATTGATGATGCAGTGTCCAGGTATGTCTATTGTCTTGGATATATATAGGGAATAAATGAAAGTGATGAAGAGGAGTAAAAATAAATACAGAATGGAGACAACAGTCTGCGGCTGCGGCCCGACTGCCCCTTTCTTTTGAGCGGCCCCTCAATGTTTTGAGAAACGGCGGAGGACATTGTCTCCATTAGAATTGGCCCCCCTGTGATGCTGATGCAGTTTGGGCTCCACTCCTTGAATTCCGCCCCCTCCCCGAGGTCGAGTGTGTTGAGTTCATACTTTTATACGGAGGGTTTGCTGTGCATTAGCACCTCACGGGCGAACTGTATTTATGTTAGTATGTTTTATGTGAGCTATCCGGTTGATGACACTTGTATGCAGGCCTGTCAAATTTTCTGGACCATCAGGACCTTTTCTATTTTTGACCTAGTTGATAGGTAATGTTGGTGTGACAAGTCCACCAATTCTGGAGATGGAATGGCCGGCGGAAGGGGTTGGAGGTGCGCCGGAAATCTTTTTTTTACACCATGTGTGCATGTAGTTCAAGACTGCATACTTGTTGTAAAATTTATTTAACTCAGTCTTATGGTCTAGAAAAGTTGACACGCCTGTAACACCATCAGCACGGGCGTCCTTGTGATGCTGAGGCAGTTTGGACTCCACTCCTTATAGACCTAGAGTGTTCCCGATTTCCCCAAACAGGAGTGGACTCTATGCGTTAGCACCTCATGGGCGGATTGAGTGAATGTCAATAAGTTTCAAGTAAGCAAACCTTAGCCCAAAAAATGTTTCGGTAGATATTTGTGCGGTGATATTGATGATGCAGTGTCCAGGTATGTCTATTGTCTTGGATATATATAGGGAATAAATGAAAGTGATGAAGAGGAGTAAAAATAAATACAGAATGGAGACAACCGTCTGCGGCTGCGGCCCGACTGCCCCTTTCTTTTGAGCGGCCCCTCAATGTTTTGAGAAACGGCGGAGGACATTGTCTCCATTAGAATTGGCCCCCCTGTGATGCTGATGCAGTTTGGGCTCCACTCCTTGAATTCCACCCCCTCCCCGAGGTCGAGTGTGTTGAGTTCATACTTTTATACGGAGGGTTTGCTGTGCATTAGCACCTCACGGGCGAACTGTATTTATGTTAGTATGTTTTATGTGAGCTATCCGGTTGATGACGCTTGTATGCAGGCCTGTCAAATTTTCTGGACCATCAGGACCTTTTCTATTTTTGACCTAGTTGATAGGTAATGTTGGTGTGACAAGTCCACCAATTCTGGAGATGAAATGGCCGGCGGAAGGGGTTGGAGGTGCGCCGGAAATCTTTTTTTTACACCATGTGTGCATGTAGTTCAAGACTACATGCTTGTTGTAAAATTTATTTAACTCAGTCTTATGGTCTAGAAAAGTTGACACGCCTGTAACACCATCAGCACGGGCGTCCTTGTGATGCTGAGGCAGTTTGGACTCCATTCCTTATAGACCTAGAGTGTTCCCGATTTCCCCAAACAGGAGTGGACTCTATGTGTTAGCACCTCATGGGCGGATTGAGTGAATGTCAATAAGTTTCAAGTAAGCAAACCTTAGCCCAAAAAATGTTTCGGTAGATATTCGTGCGGTGATATTGATGATGCAGTGTCCAGGTATGTCTATTGTCTTGGATATATATAGGGAATAAATGAAAGTGATGAAGAGGAGTAAAAATAAATACAGAATGGAGACAACAGTCTGCGGCTGCGGCCCGACTGCCCCTTTCTTTTGAGCGGCCCCTCAATGTTTTGAGAAACGGCGGAGGACATTGTCTCCATTAGAATTGGCCCCCCTGTGATGCTGATGCAGTTTGGGCTCCACTCCTTGAATTCCGCCCCCTCCCCGAGGTCGAGTGTGTTGAGTTCATACTTTTATACGGAGGGTTTGCTGTGCATTAGCACCTCACGGGCGAACTGTATTTATGTTAGTATGTTTTATGTGAGCTATCCGGTTGATGACGCTTGTATGCAGGCCTGTCAAATTTTCTGGACCATCAGGACCTTTTCTATTTTTGACCTAGTTGATAGGTAATGTTGGTGTGACAAGTCCACCAATTCTGGAGATGGAATGGCCGGCGGAAGGGGTTGGAGGTGCGCCGGAAATCTTTTTTTTACAGCATGTGTGCATGTAGTTCAAGACTGCATACTTGTTGTAAAATTTATTTAACTCAGTCTTATGGTCTAGAAAAGTTGACACGCCTGTAACACCATCAGCACGGGCGTCCTTGTGATGCTGAGGCAGTTTGGACTCCACTCCTTATAGACCTAGAGTGTTCCCGATTTCCCCAAACAGGAGTGGACTCTATGCGTTAGCACCTCATGGGCGGATTGAGTGAATGTCAATAAGTTTCAAGTAAGCAAACCTTAGCCCAAAAAATGTTTCGGTAGATATTTGTGCGGTGATATTGATGATGCAGTGTCCAGGTATGTCTATTGTCTTGGATATATATAGGGAATAAATGAAAGTGATGAAGAGGAGTAAAAATAAATACAGAATGGAGACAACCGTCTGCGGCTGCGGCCCGACTGCCCCTTTCTTTTGAGCGGCCCCTCAATGTTTTGAGAAACGGCGGAGGACATTGTCTCCATTAGAATTGGCCCCCCTGTGATGCTGATGCAGTTTGGGCTCCACTCCTTGAATTCCACCCCCTCCCCGAGGTCGAGTGTGTTGAGTTCATACTTTTATACGGAGGGTTTGCTGTGCATTAGCACCTCACGGGCGAACTGTATTTATGTTAGTATGTTTTATGTGAGCTATCCGGTTGATGACGCTTGTATGCAGGCCTGTCAAATTTTCTGGACCATCAGGACCTTTTCTATTTTTGACCTAGTTGATAGGTAATGTTGGTGTGACAAGTCCACCAATTCTGGAGATGGAATGGCCGGCGGAAGGGGTTGGAGGTGCGACGGAAATCTTTTTTTTACACCATGTGTGCATGTAGTTCAAGACTACATGCTTGTTGTAAAATTTATGTAACTCAGTCTTATGGTCTAGAAAAGTTGACACGCCTGTAACACCATCAGCACGGGCGTCCTTGTGATGCTGAGGCAGTTTGGACTCCACTCCTTATAGACCTAGAGTGTTCCCGATTTCCCCAAACAGGAGTGGACTCTATGTGTTAGCACCTCATGGGCGGATTGAGTGAATGTCAATAAGTTTCAAGTAAGCAAACCTTAGCCCAAAAAATGTTTCGGTAGATATTTGTGCGGTGATATTGATGATGCAGTGTCCAGGTATGTCTATTGTCTTGGATATATATAGGGAATAAATGAAAGTGATGAAGAGGAGTAAAAATAAATACAGAATGGAGACAACAGTCTGCGGCTGCGGCCCGACTGCCCCTTTCTTTTGAGCGGCCCCTCAATGTTTTGAGAAACGGCGGAGGACATTGTCTCCATTAGAATTGGCCCCCCTGTGATGCTGATGCAGTTTGGGCTCCACTCCTTGAATTCCGCCCCCTCCCCGAGGTCGAGTGTGTTGAGTTCATACTTTTATACGGAGGGTTTGCTGTGCATTAGCACCTCACGGGCGAACTGTATTTATGTTAGTATGTTTTATGTGAGCTATCCGGTTGATGACGCTTGTATGCAAGCCTGTCAAATTTTCTGGACCATCAGGACCTTTTCTATTTTTGACCTAGTTGATAGGTAATGTTGGTGTGACAAGTCCACCAATTCTGGAGATGGAATGGCCGGCGGAAGGGGTTGGAGGTGCGCCGGAAATCTTTTTTTTACAGCATGTGTGCATGTAGTTCAAGACTGCATACTTGTTGTAAAATTTATTTAACTCAGTCTTATGGTCTAGAAAAGTTGACACGCCTGTAACACCATCAGCACGGGCGTCCTTGTGATGCTGAGGCAGTTTGGACTCCACTCCTTATAGACCTAGAGTGTTCCCGATTTCCCCAAACAGGAGTGGACTCTATGCGTTAGCACCTCATGGGCGGATTGAGTGAATGTCAATAAGTTTCAAGTAAGCAAACCTTAGCCCAAAAAATGTTTCGGTAGATATTTGTGCGGTGATATTGATGATGCAGTGTCCAGGTATGTCTATTGTCTTGGATATATATAGGGAATAAATGAAAGTGATGAAGAGGAGTAAAAATAAATACAGAATGGAGACAACCGTCTGCGGCTGCGGCCCGACTGCCCCTTTCTTTTGAGCGGCCCCTCAATGTTTTGAGAAACGGCGGAGGACATTGTCTCCATTAGAATTGGCCCCCCTGTGATGCTGATGCAGTTTGGGCTCCACTCCTTGAATTCCACCCCCTCCCCGAGGTCGAGTGTGTTGAGTTCATACTTTTATACGGAGGGTTTGCTGTGCATTAGCACCTCACGGGCGAACTGTATTTATGTTAGTATGTTTTATGTGAGCTATCCGGTTGATGACGCTTGTATGCAGGCCTGTCAAATTTTCTGGACCATCAGGACCTTTTCTATTTTTGACCTAGTTGATAGGTAATGTTGGTGTGACAAGTCCACCAATTCTGGAGATGGAATGGCCGGCGGAAGGGGTTGGAGGTGCGACGGAAATCTTTTTTTTACACCATGTGTGCATGTAGTTCAAGACTACATGCTTGTTGTAAAATTTATTTAACTCAGTCTTATGGTCTAGAAAAGTTGACACGCCTGTAACACCATCAGCACGGGCGTCCTTGTGATGCTGAGGCAGTTTGGACTCCACTCCTTATAGACCTAGAGTGTTCCCGATTTCCCCAAACAGGAGTGGACTCTATGTGTTAGCACCTCATGGGCGGATTGAGTGAATGTCAATAAGTTTCAAGTAAGCAAACCTTAGCCCAAAAAATGTTTCGGTAGATATTTGTGCGGTGATATTGGTGATGCAGTGTCCAGGTATGTCTATTGTCTTGGATATATATAGGGAATAAATGAAAGTGATGAAGAGGAGTAAAAATAAATACAGAATGGAGACAACAGTCTGTGGCTGCGGCCCGACTGCCCCTTTCTTTTGAGCGGCCCCTCAATGTTTTGAGAAACGGCGGAGGACATTGTCTCCATTAGAATTGGCCCCCCTGTGATGCTGATGCAGTTTGGGCTCCACTCCTTGAATTCCGCCCCCTCCCCGAGGTCGAGTGTGTTGAGTTCATACTTTTATACGGAGGGTTTGCTGTGCATTAGCACCTCACGGGCGAACTGTATTTATGTTAGTATGTTTTATGTGAGCTATCCGGTTGATGACGCTTGTATGCAGGCCTGTCAAATTTTCTGGACCATCAGGACCTTTTCTATTTTTGACCTAGTTGATAGGTAATGTTGGTGTGACAAGTCCACCAATTCTGGAGATGGAATGGCCGGCGGAAAGGGTTGGAGGTGCGCCGGAAATCTTTTTTTTACAGCATGTGTGCATGTAGTTCAAGACTGCATACTTGTTGTAAAATTTATTTAACTCAGTCTTATGGTCTAGAAAAGTTGACACGCCTGTAACACCATCAGCACGGGCGTCCTTGTGATGCTGAGGCAGTTTGGACTCCACTCCTTATAGACCTAGAGTGTTCCCGATTTCCCCAAACAGGAGTGGACTCTATGTGTTAGCACCTCATGGGCGGATTGAGTGAATGTCAATAAGTTTCAAGTAAGCAAACCTTAGCCCAAAAAATGTTTCGGTAGATATTCGTGCGGTGATATTGATGATGCAGTGTCCAGGTATGTTTATTGTCTTGGATATATATAGGGAATAAATGAAAGTGATGAAGAGGAGTAAAAATAAATACAGAATGGAGACAACCGTCTGCGGCTGCGGCCCGACTGCCCCTTTCTTTTGAGCGGCCCCTCAATGTTTTGAGAAACGGCGGAGGACATTGTCTCCATTAGAATTGGCCCCCCTGTGATGCTGATGCAGTTTGGGCTCCACTCCTTGAATTCCGCCCCCTCCCCGAGGTCGAGTGTGTTGAGTTCATACTTTTATACGGAGGGTTTGCTTTGCATTAGCACCTCACGGGCGAACTGTATTTATGTTAGTATGTTTTATGTGAGCTATCCGGTTGATGACGCTTGTATGCAAGCCTGTCAAATTTTCTGGACCATCAGGACCTTTTCTATTTTTGACCTAGTTGATAGGTAATGTTGGTGTGACAAGTCCACCAATTCTGGAGATGGAATGGCCGGCGGAAGGGGTTGGAGGTGCGCCGGAAATCTTTTTTTTACAGCATGTGTGCATGTAGTTCAAGACTGCATACTTGTTGTAAAATTTATTTAACTCAGTCTTATGGTCTAGAAAAGTTGACACGCCTGTAACACCATCAGCACGGGCGTCCTTGTGATGCTGAGGCAGTTTGGACTCCACTCCTTATAGACCTAGAGTGTTCCCGATTTCCCCAAACAGGAGTGGACTCTATGTGTTAGCACCTCATGGGCGGATTGAGTGAATGTCAATAAGTTTCAAGTAAGCAAACCTTAGCCCAAAAAATGTTTCGGTAGATATTTGTGCGGTGATATTGATGATGCAGTGTCCAGGTATGTCTATTGTCTTGGATATATATAGGGAATAAATGAAAGTGATGAAGAGGAGTAAAAATAAATACAGAATGGAGACAACCGTCTGCGGCTGCGGCCCGACTGCCCCTTTCTTTTGAGCGGCCCCTCAATGTTTTGAGAAACGGCGGAGGACATTGTCTCCATTAGAATTGGCCCCCCTGTGATGCTGATGCAGTTTGGGCTCCACTCCTTGAATTCCACCCCCTCCCCGAGGTCGAGTGTGTTGAGTTCATACTTTTATACGGAGGGTTTGCTGTGCATTAGCACCTCACGGGCGAACTGTATTTATGTTAGTATGTTTTATGTGAGCTATCCGGTTGATGACGCTTGTATGCAGGCCTGTCAAATTTTCTGGACCATCAGGACCTTTTCTATTTTTGACCTAGTTGATAGGTAATGTTGGTGTGACAAGTCCACCAATTCTGGAGATGGAATGGCCGGCGGAAGGGGTTGGAGGTGCGCCGGAAATCTTTTTTTTACAGCATGTGTGCATGTAGTTCAAGACTACATGCTTGTTGTAAAATTTATTTAACTCAGTCTTATGGTCTAGAAAAGTTGACACGCCTGTAACACCATCAGCACGGGTGTCCTTGTGATGCTGAGGCAGTTTGGACTCCACTCCTTATAGACCTAGAGTGTTCCCGATTTCCCCAAACAGGAGTGGACTCTATGTGTTAGCACCTCATGGGCGGATTGAGTGAATGTCAATAAGTTTCAAGTAAGCAAACCTTAGCCCAAAAAATGTTTCGGTAGATATTTGTGCGGTGATATTGATGATGCAGTGTCCAGGTATGTCTATTGTCTTGGATATATATAGGGAATAAATGAAAGTGATGAAGAGGAGTAAAAATAAATACAGAATGGAGACAACAGTCTGCGGCTGCGGCCCGACTGCCCCTTTCTTTTGAGCGGCCCCTCAATGTTTTGAGAAACGGCGGAAGACATTGTCTCCATTAGAATTGGCCCCCCTGTGATGCTGATGCAGTTTGGGCTCCACTCCTTGAATTCCGCCCCCTCCCCGAGGTCGAGTGTGTTGAGTTCATACTTTTATACGGAGGGTTTGCTGTGCATTAGCACCTCACGGGCGAACTGTATTTATGTTAGTATGTTTTATGTGAGCTATCCGGTTGATGACGCTTGTATGCAGGCCTGTCAAATTTTCTGGACCATCAGGACCTTTTCTATTTTTGACCTAGTTGATAGGTAATGTTGGTGTGACAAGTCCACCAATTCTGGAGATGGAATGGCCGGCGGAAGGGGTTGGAGGTGCGCCGGAAATCTTTTTTTTACAGCATGTGTGCATGTAGTTCAAGACTGCATACTTGTTGTAAAATTTATTTAACTCAGTCTTATGGTCTAGAAAAGTTGACACGCCTGTAACACCATCAGCACGGGCGTCCTTGTGATGCTGAGGCAGTTTGGACTCCACTCCTTATAGACCTAGAGTGTTCCCGATTTCCCCAAACAGGAGTGGACTCTATGCGTTAGCACCTCATGGGCGGATTGAGTGAATGTCAATAAGTTTCAAGTAAGCAAACCTTAGCCCAAAAAATGTTTCGGTAGATATTTGTGCGGTGATATTGATAATGCAGTGTCCAGGTATGTCTATTGTCTTGGATATATATAGGGAATAAATGAAAGTGATGAAGAGGAGTAAAAATAAATACAGAATGGAGACAACCGTCTGCGGCTGCGGCCCGACTGCCCCTTTCTTTTGAGCGGCCCCTCAATGTTTTGAGAAACGGCGGAGGACATTGTCTCCATTAGAATTGGCCCCCCTGTGATGCTGATGCAGTTTGGGCTCCACTCCTTGAATTCCGCCCCCTCCCCGAGGTCGAGTGTGTTGAGTTCATACTTTTATACGGAGGGTTTGCTGTGCATTAGCACCTCACGGGCGAACTGTATTTATGTTAGTATGTTTTATGTGAGCTATCCGGTTGATGACGCTTGTATGCAAGCCTGTCAAATTTTCTGGACCATCAGGACCTTTTCTATTTTTGACCTAGTTGATAGGTAATGTTGGTGTGACAAGTCCACCAATTCTGGAGATGGACTGGCCGGCGGAAGGGGTTGGAGGTGCGCCGGAAATCTTTTTTTTACAGCATGTGTGCATGTAGTTCAAGACTGCATACTTGTTGTAAAATTTATTTAACTCAGTCTTATGGTCTAGAAAAGTTGACACGCCTGTAACACCATCAGCACGGGCGTCCTTGTGATGCTGAGGCAGTTTGGACTCCACTCCTTATAGACCTAGAGTGTTCCCGATTTCCCCAAACAGGAGTGGACTCTATGTGTTAGCACCTCATGGGCGGATTGAGTGAATGTCAATAAGTTTCAAGTAAGCAAACCTTAGCCCAAAAAATGTTTCGGTAGATATTCGTGCGGTGATATTGATGATGCAGTGTCCAGGTATGTTTATTGTCTTGGATATATATAGGGAATAAATGAAAGTGATGAAGAGGAGTAAAAATAAATACAGAATGGAGACAACCGTCTGCGGCTGCGGCCCGACTGCCCCTTTCTTTTGAGCGGCCCCTCAATGTTTTGAGAAACGGCGGAGGACATTGTCTCCATTAGAATTGGCCCCCCTGTGATGCTGATGCAGTTTGGGCTCCACTCCTTGAATTCCGCCCCCTCCCCGAGGTCGAGTGTGTTGAGTTCATACTTTTATACGGAGGGTTTGCTGTGCATTAGCACCTCACGGGCGAACTGTATTTATGTTAGTATGTTTTATGTGAGCTATCCGGTTGATGACGCTTGTATGCAAGCCTGTCAAATTTTCTGGACCATCAGGACCTTTTCTATTTTTGACCTAGTTGATAGGTAATGTTGGTGTGACAAGTCCACCAATTCTGGAGATGGAATGGCCGGCGGAAGGGGTTGGAGGTGCGCCGGAAATCTTTTTTTTACAGCATGTGTGCATGTAGTTCAAGACTGCATACTTGTTGTAAAATTTATTTAACTCAGTCTTATGGTCTAGAAAAGTTGACACGCCTGTAACACCATCAGCACGGGCGTCCTTGTGATGCTGAGGCAGTTTGGACTCCACTCCTTATAGACCTAGAGTGTTCCCGATTTCCCCAAACAGGAGTGGACTCTATGTGTTAGCACCTCATGGGCGGATTGAGTGAATGTCAATAAGTTTCAAGTAAGCAAACCTTAGCCCAAAAAATGTTTCGGTAGATATTCGTGCGGTGATATTGATGATGCAGTGTCCAGGTATGTCTATTGTCTTGGATATATATAGGGAATAAATGAAAGTGATGAAGAGGAGTAAAAATAAATACAGAATGGAGACAACCGTCTGCGGCTGCGGCCCGACTGCCCCTTTCTTTTGAGCGGCCCCTCAATGTTTTGAGAAACGGCGGAGGACATTGTCTCCATTAGAATTGGCCCCCTGTGATGCTGATGCAGTTTGGGCTCCACTCCTTGAATTCCGCCCCCTCCCCGAGGTCGAGTGTGTTGAGTTCATACTTTTATACGGAGGGTTTGCTGTGCATTAGCACCTCACGGGCGAACTGTATTTATGTTAGTATGTTTTATGTGAGCTATCCGGTTGATGACGCTTGTATGCAGGCCTGTCAAATTTTCTGGACCATCAGGACCTTTTCTATTTTTGACCTAGTTGATAGGTAATGTTGGTGTGACAAGTCCACCAATTCTGGAGATGGAATGGCCGGCGGGAGGGGTTGGAGGTGCGCCGGAAATCTTTTTTTTACAGCATGTGTGCATGTAGTTCAAGACTGCATACTTGTTGTAAAATTTATTTAACTCAGTCTTATGGTCTAGAAAAGTTGACACGCCTGTAACACCATCAGCACGGGCGTCCTTGTGATGCTGAGGCAGTTTGGACTCCACTCCTTATAGACCTAGAGTGTTCCCGATTTCCCCAAACAGGAGTGGACTCTATGCGTTAGCACCTCATGGGCGGATTGAGTGAATGTCAATAAGTTTCAAGTAAGCAAACCTTAGCCCAAAAAATGTTTCGGTAGATATTTGTGCGGTGATATTGATGATGCAGTGTCCAGGTATGTCTATTGTCTTGGATATATATAGGGAATAAATGAAAGTGATGAAGAGGAGTAAAAATAAATACAGAATGGAGACAACCGTCTGCGGCTGCGGCCCGACTGCCCCTTTCTTTTGAGCGGCCCCTCAATGTTTTGAGAAACGGCGGAGGACATTGTCTCCATTAGAATTGGCCCCCCTGTGATGCTGATGCAGTTTGGGCTCCACTCCTTGAATTCCACCCCCTCCCCGAGGTCGAGTGTGTTGAGTTCATACTTTTATACGGAGGGTTTGCTGTGCATTAGCACCTCACGGGCGAACTGTATTTATGTTAGTATGTTTTATGTGAGCTATCCGGTTGATGACGCTTGTATGCAGGCCTGTCAAATTTTCTGGACCATCAGGACCTTTTCTATTTTTGACCTAGTTGATAGGTAATGTTGGTGTGACAAGTCCACCAATTCTGGAGATGGAATGGCCGGCGGGAGGGGTTGGAGGTGCGCCGGAAATCTTTTTTTTACAGCATGTGTGCATGTAGTTCAAGACTGCATACTTGTTGTAAAATTTATTTAACTCAGTCTTATGGTCTAGAAAAGTTGACACGCCTGTAACACCATCAGCACGGGCGTCCTTGTGATGCTGAGGCAGTTTGGACTCCACTCCTTATAGAACTAGAGTGTTCCCGATTTCCCCAAACAGGAGTGGACTCTATGCGTTAGCACCTCATGGGCGGATTGAGTGAATGTCAATAAGTTTCAAGTAAGCAAACCTTAGCCCAAAAAATGTTTCGGTAGATATTTGTGCGGTGATATTGATGATGCAGTGTCCAGGTATGTCTATTGTCTTGGATATATATAGGGAATAAATGAAAGTGATGAAGAGGAGTAAAAATAAATACAGAATGGAGACAACCGTCTGCGGCTGCGGCCCGACTGCCCCTTTCTTTTGAGCGGCCCCTCAATGTTTTGAGAAACGGCGGAGGACATTGTCTCCATTAGAATTGGCCCCCCTGTGATGCTGATGCAGTTTGGGCTCCACTCCTTGAATTCCACCCCCTCCCCGAGGTCGAGTGTGTTGAGTTCATACTTTTATACGGAGGGTTTGCTGTGCATTAGCACCTCACGGGCGAACTGTATTTATGTTAGTATGTTTTATGTGAGCTATCCGGTTGATGACGCTTGTATGCAGGCCTGTCAAATTTTCTGGACCATCAGGACCTTTTCTATTTTTGACCTAGTTGATAGGTAATGTTGGTGTGACAAGTCCACCAATTCTGGAGATGGAATGGCCGGCGGAAGGGGTTGGAGGTGCGCCGGAAATCTTTTTTTTACAGCATGTGTGCATGTAGTTCAAGACTGCATACTTGTTGTAAAATTTATTTAACTCAGTCTTATGGTCTAGAAAAGTTGACACGCATGTAACACCATCAGCACGGGCGTCCTTGTGATGCTGAGGCAGTTTGGACTCCACTCCTTATAGACCTAGAGTGTTCCCGATTTCCCCAAACAGGAGTGGACTCTATGCGTTAGCACCTCATGGGCGGATTGAGTGAATGTCAATAAGTTTCAAGTAAGCAAACCTTAGCCCAAAAAATGTTTCGGTAGATATTTGTGCGGTGATATTGATGATGCAGTGTCCAGGTATGTCTATTGTCTTGGATATATATAGGGAATAAATGAAAGTGATGAAGAGGAGTAAAAATAAATACAGAATGGAGACAACCGTCTGCGGCTGCGGCCCGACTGCCCCTTTCTTTTGAGCGGCCCCTCAATGTTTTGAGAAACGGCGGAGGACATTGTCTCCATTAGAATTGGCCCCCCTGTGATGCTGATGCAGTTTGGGCTCCACTCCTTGAATTCCGCCCCCTCCCCGAGGTCGAGTGTGTTGAGTTCATACTTTTATACGGAGGGTTTGCTGTGCATTAGCACCTCACGGGCGAACTGTATTTATGTTAGTATGTTTTATGTGAGCTATCCGGTTGATGACGCTTGTATGCAAGCCTGTCAAATTTTCTGGACCATCAGGACCTTTTCTATTTTTGACCTAGTTGATAGGTAATGTTGGTGTGACAAGTCCACCAATTCTGGAGATGGAATGGCCGGCGGAAGGGGTTGGAGGTGCGCCGGAAATCTTTTTTTTACAGCATGTGTGCATGTAGTTCAAGACTGCATACTTGTTGTAAAATTTATTTAACTCAGTCTTATGGTCTAGAAAAGTTGACACGCCTGTAACACCATCAGCACGGGCGTCCTTGTGATGCTGAGGCAGTTTGGACTCCACTCCTTATAGACCTAGAGTGTTCCCGATTTCCCCAAACAGGAGTGGACTCTATGTGTTAGCACCTCATGGGCGGATTGAGTGAATGTCAATAAGTTTCAAGTAAGCAAACCTTAGCCCAAAAAATGTTTCGGTAGATATTCGTGCGGTGATATTGATGATGCAGTGTCCAGGTATGTTTATTGTCTTGGATATATATAGGGAATAAATGAAAGTGATGAAGAGGAGTAAAAATAAATACAGAATGGAGACAACCGTCTGCGGCTGCGGCCCGACTGCCCCTTTCTTTTGAGCGGCCCCTCAATGTTTTGAGAAACGGCGGAGGACATTGTCTTCATTAGAATTGGCCCCCCTGTGATGCTGATGCAGTTTGGGCTCCACTCCTTGAATTCCGCCCCCTCCCCGAGGTCGAGTGTGTTGAGTTCATACTTTTATACGGAGGGTTTGCTGTGCATTAGCACCTCACGGGCGAACTGTATTTATGTTAGTATGTTTTATGTGAGCTATCCGGTTGATGACGCTTGTATGCAAGCCTGTCAAATTTTCTGGACCATCAGGACCTTTTCTATTTTTGACCTAGTTGATAGGTAATGTTGGTGTGACAAGTCCACCAATTCTGGAGATGGAATGGCCGGCGGAAGGGGTTGGAGGTGCGCCGGAAATCTTTTTTTTACAGCATGTGTGCATGTAGTTCAAGACTGCATACTTGTTGTAAAATTTATTTAACTCAGTCTTATGGTCTAGAAAAGTTGACACGCCTGTAACACCATCAGCACGGGCGTCCTTGTGATGCTGAGGCAGTTTGGACTCCACTCCTTATAGACCTAGAGTGTTCCCGATTTCCCCAAACAGGAGTGGACTCTATGTGTTAGCACCTCATGGGCGGATTGAGTGAATGTCAATAAGTTTCAAGTAAGCAAACCTTAGCCCAAAAAATGTTTCGGTAGATATTCGTGCGGTGATATTGATGATGCAGTGTCCAGGTATGTTTATTGTCTTGGATATATATAGGGAATAAATGAAAGTGATGAAGAGGAGTAAAAATAAATACAGAATGGAGACAACCGTCTGCGGCTGCGGCCCGACTGCCCCTTTCTTTTGAGCGGCCCCTCAATGTTTTGAGAAACGGCGGAGGACATTGTCTCCATTAGAATTGGCCCCCCTGTGATGCTGATGCAGTTTGGGCTCCACTCCTTGAATTCCGCCCCCTCCCCGAGGTCGAGTGTGTTGAGTTCATACTTTTATACGGAGGGTTTGCTGTGCATTAGCACCTCACGGGCGAACTGTATTTATGTTAGTATGTTTTATGTGAGCTATCCGGTTGATGACGCTTGTATGCAGGCCTGTCAAATTTTCTGGACCATCAGGACCTTTTCTATTTTTGACCTAGTTGATAGGTAATGTTGGTGTGACAAGTCCACCAATTCTGGAGATGGAATGGCCGGCGGAAGGGGTTGGAGGTGCGCCGGAAATCTTTTTTTTACAGCTTGTGTGCATGTAGTTCAAGACTGCATACTTGTTGTAAAATTTATTTAACTCAGTCTTATGGTCTAGAAAAGTTGACACGCCTGTAACACCATCAGCACGGGCGTCCTTGTGATGCTGAGGCAGTTTGGACTCCACTCCTTATAGACCTAGAGTGTTCCCGATTTCCCCAAACAGGAGTGGACTCTATGCGTTAGCACCTCATGGGCGGATTGAGTGAATGTCAATAAGTTTCAAGTAAGCAAACCTTAGCCCAAAAAATGTTTCGGTAGATATTTGTGCGGTGATATTGATGATGCAGTGTCCAGGTATGTCTATTGTCTTGGATATATATAGGGAATAAATGAAAGTGATGAAGAGGAGTAAAAATAAATACAGAATGGAGACAACCGTCTGCGGCTGCGGCCCGACTGCCCCTTTCTTTTGAGCGGCCCCTCAATGTTTTGAGAAACGGCGGAGGACATTGTCTCCATTAGAATTGGCCCCCCTGTGATGCTGATGCAGTTTGGGCTCCACTCCTTGAATTCCGCCCCCTCCCCGAGGTCGAGTGTGTTGAGTTCATACTTTTATACGGAGGGTTTGCTGTGCATTAGCACCTCACGGGCGAACTGTATTTATGTTAGTATGTTTTATGTGAGCTATCCGGTTGATGACGCTTGTATGCAGGCCTGTCAAATTTTCTGGACCATCAGGACCTTTTCTATTTTTGACCTAGTTGATAGGTAATGTTGGTGTGACAAGTCCACCAATTCTCGAGATGGAATGGCCGGCGGAAGGGGTTGGAGGTGCGCCGGAAATCTTTTTTTTACAGCTTGTGTGCATGTAGTTCAAGACTGCATACTTGTAAAATTTATTTAACTCAGTCTTATGGTCTAGAAAAGTTGACACGCCTGTAACACCATCAGCACGGGCGTCCTTGTGATGCTGAGGCAGTTTGGACTCCACTCCTTATAGACCTAGAGTGTTCCCGATTTCCCCAAACAGGAGTGGACTCTATGCGTTAGCACCTCATGGGCGGATTGAGTGAATGTCAATAAGTTTCAAGTAAGCAAACCTTAGCCCAAAAAATGTTTCGGTAGATATTTGTGCGGTGATATTGATGATGCAGTGTCCAGGTATGTCTATTGTCTTGGATATATATAGGGAATAAATGAAAGTGATGAAGAGGAGTAAAAATAAATACAGAATGGAGACAACCGTCTGCGGCTGCGGCCCGACTGCCCCTTTCTTTTGAGCGGCCCCTCAATGTTTTGAGAAACGGCGGAGGACATTGTCTCCATTAGAATTGGCCCCCCTGTGATGCTGATGCAGTTTGGGCTCCACTCCTTGAATTCCGCCCCCTCCCCGAGGTCGAGTGTGTTGAGTTCATACTTTTATACGGAGGGTTTGCTGTGCATTAGCACCTCACGGGTGAACTGTATTTATGTTAGTATGTTTTACGTGAGCTATCCGGTTGATGACGCTTGTATGCAGGCCTGTCAAATTTTCTGGACCATCAGGACCTTTTCTATTTTTGACCTAGTTGATAGGTAATGTTGGTGTGACAAGTCCACCAATTCTGGAGATGGAATGGCCGGCGGAAGGGGTTGGAGGTGCGCCGGAAATCTTTTTTTTACAGCATGTGTGCATGTAGTTCAAGACTGCATACTTGTTGTAAAATTTATTTAACTCAGTCTTATGGTCTAGAAAAGTTGACACGCCTGTAACACCATCAGCACGGGCGTCCTTGTGATGCTGAGGCAGTTTGGACTCCACTCCTTATAGACCTAGAGTGTTCCCGATTTCCCCAAACAGGAGTGGACTCTATGTGTTAGCACCTCATGGGCGGATTGAGTGAATGTCAATAAGTTTCAAGTAAGCAAACCTTAGCCCAAAAAATGTTTCGGTAGATATTTGTGCGGTGATATTGATGATGCAGTGTCCAGGTATGTCTATTGTCTTGGATATATATAGGGAATAAATGAAAGTGATGAAGAGGAGTAAAAATAAATACAGAATGGAGACAACCGTCTGCGGCTGCGGCCCGACTGCCCCTTTCTTTTGAGCGGCCCCTCAATGTTTTGAGAAACGGCGGAGGACATTGTCTCCATTAGAATTGGCCCCCCTGTGATGCTGATGCAGTTTGGGCTCCACTCCTTGAATTCCGCCCCCTCCCCGAGGTCGAGTGTGTTGAGTTCATACTTTTATACGGAGGGTTTGCTGTGCATTAGCACCTCACGGGTGAACTGTATTTATGTTAGTATGTTTTACGTGAGCTATCCGGTTGATGACGCTTGTATGCAGGCCTGTCAAATTTTCTGGACCATCAGGACCTTTTCTATTTTTGACCTAGTTGATAGGTAATGTTGGTGTGACAAGTCCACCAATTCTGGAGATGGAATGGCCGGCGGAAGGGGTTGGAGGTGCGCCGGAAATCTTTTTTTTACACCATGTGTGCATGTAGTTCAAGACTGCATACTTGTTGTAAAATTTATTTAACTCAGTCTTATGGTCTAGAAAAGTTGACACGCATGTAACACCATCAGCACGGGCGTCCTTGTGATGCTGAGGCAGTTTGGACTCCACTCCTTATAGACCTAGAGTGTTCCCGATTTCCCCAAACAGGAGTGGACTCTATGCGTTAGCACCTCATGGGCGGATTGAGTGAATGTCAATAAGTTTCAAGTAAGCAAACCTTAGCCCAAAAAATGTTTCGGTAGATATTTGTGCGGTGATATTGATGATGCAGTGTCCACGTATGTCTATTGTCTTGGATATATATAGGGAATAAATGAAAGTGATGAAGAGGAGTAAAAATAAATACAGAATGGAGACAACCGTCTGCGGCTGCGGCCCGACTGCCCCTTTCTTTTGAGCGGCCCCTCAATGTTTTGAGAAACGGCAGAGGACATTGTCTCCATTAGAATTGGCCCCCCTGTGATGCTGATGCAGTTTGGGCTCCACTCCTTGAATTCCGCCCCCTCCCCGAGGTCGAGTGTGTTGAGTTCATACTTTTATACGGAGGGTTTGCTGTGCATTAGCACCTCACGGGCGAACTGTATTTATGTTAGTATGTTTTATGTGAGCTATCCGGTTGATGACGCTTGTATGCAGGCCTGTCAAATTTTCTGGACCATCAGGACCTTTTCTATTTTTGACCTAGTTGATAGGTAATGTTGGTGTGACAAGTCCACCAATTCTGGAGATGGAATGGCCGGCGGAAGGGGTTGGAGGTGCGCCGGAAATCTTTTTTTTACACCATGTGTGCATGTAGTTCAAGACTACATGCTTGTTGTAAAATTTATTTAACTCAGTCTTATGGTCTAGAAAAGTTGACACGCCTGTAACACCATCAGCACGGGCGTCCTTGTGATGCTGAGGCAGTTTGGACTCCACTCCTTATAGACCTAGAGTGTTCCCGATTTCCCCAAACAGGAGTGGACTCTATGCGTTAGCACCTCATGGGCGGATTGAGTGAATGTCAATAAGTTTCAAGTAAGCAAACCTTAGCCCAAAAAATGTTTCGGTAGATATTTGTGCGGTGATATTGATGATGCAGTGTCCAGGTATGTCTATTGTCTTGGATATATATAGGGAATAAATGAAAGTGATGAAGAGGAGTAAAAATAAATACAGAATGGAGACAACCGTCTGCGGCCCGACTGCCCCTTTCTTTTGAGCGGCCCCTCAATGTTTTGAGAAACGGCGGAGGACATTGTCTCCATTAGAATTGGCCCCCCTGTGATGCTGATGCAGTTTGGGCTCCACTCCTTGAATTCCACCCCCTCCCCGAGGTCGAGTGTGTTGAGTTCATACTTTTATACGGAGGGTTTGCTGTGCATTAGCACCTCACGGGCGAACTGTATTTATGTTAGTATGTTTTATGTGAGCTATCCGGTTGATGACGCTTGTATGCAGGCCTGTCAAATTTTCTGGACCATCAGGACCTTTTCTATTTTTGACCTAGTTGATACGTAATGTTGGTGTGACAAGTCCACCAATTCTCGAGATGGAATGGCCGGCGGAAGGGGTTGGAGGTGCGCCGGAAATCTTTTTTTTACACCATGTGTGCATGTAGTTCAAGACTACATGCTTGTTGTAAAATTTATTTAACTCAGTCTTATGGTCTAGAAAAGTTGACACGCCTGTAACACCATCAGCACGGGCGTCCTTGTGATGCTGAGGCAGTTTGGACTCCACTCCTTATAGACCTAGAGTGTTCCCGATTTCCCCAAACAGGAGTGGACTCCATGCGTTAGCACCTCATGGGCGGATTGAGTGAATGTCAATAAGTTTCAAGTAAGCAAACCTTAGCCCAAAAAATGTTTCGGTAGATATTTGTGCGGTGATATTGATGATGCAGTGTCCAGGTATGTCTATTGTCTTGGATATATATAGGGAATAAAGGAAAGTGATGAAGAGGAGTAAAAATAAATACAGAATGGAGACAACCGTCTGCGGCTGCGGCCCGACTGCCCCTTTCTTTTGAGCGGCCCCTCAATGTTTTGAGAAACGGCGGAGGACATTGTCTCCATTAGAATTGGCCCCCCTGTGATGCTGATGCAGTTTGGGCTCCACTCCTTGAATTCCACCCCCTCCCCGAGGTCGAGTGTGTTGAGTTCATACTTTTATACGGAGGGTTTGCTGTGCATTAGCACCTCACGGGCGAACTGTATTTATGTTAGTATGTTTTATGTGAGCTATCCGGTTGATGACGCTTGTATGCAGGCCTGTCAAATTTTCTGGACCATCAGGACCTTTTCTATTTTTGACCTAGTTGATAGGTAATGTTGGTGTGACAAGTCCACCAATTCTGGAGATGGAATGGCCGGCGGAAGGGGTTGGAGGTGCGCCGGAAATCTTTTTTTTACAGCATGTGTGCATGTAGTTCAAGACTGCATACTTGTTGTAAAATTTATTTAACTCAGTCTTATGGTCTAGAAAAGTTGACACGCCTGTAACACCATCAGCACGGGCGTCCTTGTGATGCTGAGGCAGTTTGGACTCCACTCCTTATAGACCTAGAGTGTTCCCGATTTCCCCAAACAGGAGTGGACTCTATGTGTTAGCACCTCATGGGCGGATTGAGTGAATGTCAATAAGTTTCAAGTAAGCAAACCTTAGCCCAAAAAATGTTTCGGTAGATATTCGTGCGGTGATATTGATGATGCAGTGTCCAGGTATGTTTATTGTCTTGGATATATATAGGGAATAAATGAAAGTGATGAAGAGGAGTAAAAATAAATACAGAATGGAGACAACCGTCTGCGGCTGCGGCCCGACTGCCCCTTTCTTTTGAGCGGCCCCTCAATGTTTTGAGAAACGGCGGAGGACATTGTCTCCATTATAATTGGCCGCCCTGTGATGCTGATGCAGTTTGGGCTCCACTCCTTGAATTCCGCCCCCTCCCCGAGGTCGAGTGTGTTGAGTTCATACTTTTATACGGAGGGTTTGCTGTGCATTAGCACCTCACGGGCGAACTGTATTTATGTTAGTATGTTTTATGTGAGCTATCCGGTTGATGACGCTTGTATGCAGGCCTGTCAAATTTTCTGGACCATCAGGACCTTTTCTATTTTTGACCTAGTTGATAGGTAATGTTGGTGTGACAAGTCCACCAATTCTGGAGATGGAATGGCCGGCGGAAGGGGTTGGAGGTGCGCCGGAAATCTTTTTTTTACAGCATGTGTGCATGTAGTTCAAGACTGCATACTTGTTGTAAAATTTATTTAACTCAGTCTTATGGTCTAGAAAAGTTGACACGCCTGTAACACCATCAGCACGGGCGTCCTTGTGATGCTGAGGCAGTTTGGACTCCACTCCTTATAGACCTAGAGTGTTCCCGATTTCCCCAAACAGGAGTGGACTCTATGCGTTAGCACCTCATGGGCGGATTGAGTGAATGTCAATAAGTTTCAAGTAAGCAAACCTTAGCCCAAAAAATGTTTCGGTAGATATTTGTGCGGTGATATTGATGATGCAGTGTCCAGGTATGTCTATTGTCTTGGATATATATAGGGAATAAATGAAAGTGATGAAGAGGAGTAAAAATAAATACAGAATGGAGACAACCGTCTGCGGCTGCGGCCCGACTGCCCCTTTCTTTTGAGCGGCCCCTCAATGTTTTGAGAAACGGCGGAGGACATTGTCTCCATTAGAATTGGCCCCCCTGTGATGCTGATGCAGTTTGGGCTCCACTCCTTGAATTCCGCCCCCTCCCCGAGGTCGAGTGTGTTGAGTTCATACTTTTATACGGAGGGTTTGCTGTGCATTAGCACCTCACGGGCGAACTGTATTTATGTTAGTATGTTTTATGTGAGCTATCCGGTTGATGACGCTTGTATGCAGGCCTGTCAAATTTTCTGGACCATCAGGACCTTTTCTATTTTTGACCAAGTTGATAGGTAATGTTGGTGTGACAAGTCCACCAATTCTGGAGATGGAATGGCCGGCGGAAGGGGTTGGAGGTGCGCCGGAAATCTTTTTTTTACAGCATGTGTGCATGTAGTTCAAGACTGCATACTTGTTGTAAAATTTATTTAACTCAGTCTTATGGTCTAGAAAAGTTGACACGCCTGTAACACCATCAGCACGGGCGTCCTTGTGATGCTGAGGCAGTTTGGACTCCACTCCTTATAGACCTAGAGTGTCCCCGATTTCCCCAAACAGGAGTGGACTCTATGTGTTAGCACCTCATGGGCGGATTGAGTGAATGTCAATAAGTTTCAAGTAAGCAAACCTTAGCCCAAAAAATGTTTCGGTAGATATTTGTGCGGTGATATTGATGATGCAGTGTCCAGGTATGTCTATTGTCTTGGATATATATAGGGAATAAATGAAAGTGATGAAGAGGAGTAAAAATAAATACAGAATGGAGACAACAGTCTGCGGCTGCGGCCCGACTGCCCCTTTCTTTTGAGCGGCCCCTCAATGTTTTGAGAAACGGCGGAGGACATTGTCTCCATTAGAATTGGCCCCCCTGTGATGCTGATGCAGTTTGGGCTCCACTCCTTGAATTCCGCCCCCTCCCCGAGGTCGAGTGTGTTGAGTTCATACTTTTATACGGAGGGTTTGCTGTGCATTAGCACCTCACGGGCGAACTGTATTTATGTTAGTATGTTTTATGTGAGCTATCCGGTTGATGACGCTTGTATGCAGGCCTGTCAAATTTTCTGGACCATCAGGACCTTTTCTATTTTTGACCTAGTTGATAGGTAATGTTGGTGTGACAAGTCCACCAATTCTGGAGATGGAATGGCCGGCGGAAGGGGTTGGAGGTGCGCCGGAAATCTTTTTTTTACAGCATGTGTGCATGTAGTTCAAGACTGCATACTTGTTGTAAAATTTATTTAACTCAGTCTTATGGTCTAGAAAAGTTGACACGCCTGTAACACCATCAGCACGGGCGTCCTTGTGATGCTGAGGCAGTTTGGACTCCACTCCTTATAGACCTAGAGTGTTCCCGATTTCCCCAAACAGGAGTGGACTCTATGCGTTAGCACCTCATGGGCGGATTGAGTGAATGTCAATAAGTTTCAAGTAAGCAAACCTTAGCCCAAAAAATGTTTCGGTAGATATTTGTGCGGTGATATTGATGATGCAGTGTCCAGGTATGTCTATTGTCTTGGATATATATAGGGAATAAATGAAAGTGATGAAGAGGAGTAAAAATAAATACAGAATGGAGACAACCGTCTGCGGCTGCGGCCCGACTGCCCCTTTCTTTTGAGCGGCCCCTCAATGTTTTGAGAAACGGCGGAGGACATTGTCTCCATTAGACTTGGCCCCCCTGTGATGCTGATGCAGTTTGGGCTCCACTCCTTGAATTCCGCCCCCTCCCCGAGGTCGAGTGTGTTGAGTTCATACTTTTATACGGAGGGTTTGCTGTGCATTAGCACCTCACGGGCGAACTGTATTTATGTTAGTATGTTTTATGTGAGCTATCCGGTTGATGACGCTTGTATGCAAGCCTGTCAAATTTTCTGGACCATCAGGACCTTTTCTATTTTTGACCTAGTTGATAGGTAATGTTGGTGTGACAAGTCCACCAATTCTGGAGATGGAATGGCCGGCGGAAGGGGTTGGAGGTGCGCCGGAAATCTTTTTTTTACAGCATGTGTGCATGTAGTTCAAGACTGCATACTTGTTGTAAAATTTATTTAACTCAGTCTTATGGTCTAGAAAAGTTGACACGCCTGTAACACCATCAGCACGGGCGTCCTTGTGATGCTGAGGCAGTTTGGACTCCACTCCTTATAGACCTAGAGTGTTCCCGATTTCCCCAAACAGGAGTGGACTCTATGCGTTAGCACCTCATGGGCGGATTGAGTGAATGTCAATAAGTTTCAAGTAAGCAAACCTTAGCCCAAAAAATGTTTCGGTAGATACTTGTGCGGTGATATTGATGATGCAGTGTCCAGGTATGTCTATTGTCTTGGATATATATAGAGAATAAATGAAAGTGATGAAGAGGAGTAAAAATAAATACAGAATGGAGACAACCGTCTGCGGCCCGACTGCCCCTGTCTTTTGAGCGGCCCCTCAATGTTTTGAGAAACGGCGGAGGACATTGTCTCCATTAGAATTGGCCCCCCTGTGATGCTGATGCAGTTTGGGCTCCACTCCTTGAATTCCGCCCCCTCCCCGAGGTCGAGTGTGTTGAGTTCATACTTTTATACGGAGGGTTTGCTGTGCATTAGCACCTCACGGGCGAACTGTATTTATGTTAGTATGTTTTATGTGAGCTATCCGGTTGATGACGCTTGTATGCAGGCCTGTCAAATTTTCTGGACCATCAGGACCTTTTCTATTTTTGACCTAGTTGATAGGTAATGTTGGTGTGACAAGTCCACCAATTCTGGAGATGGAATGGCCGGCGGAAGGGGTTGGAGGTGCGCCGGAAATCTTTTTTTTACAGCATGTGTGCATGTAGTTCAAGACTGCGTACTTGTTGTAAAATTTATTTAACTCAGTCTTATGGTCTAGAAAAGTTGACACGCCTGTAACACCATCAGCACGGGCGTCCTTGTGATGCTGAGGCAGTTTGGACTCCACTCCTTATAGACCTAGAGTGTTCCCGATTTCCCCAAACAGGAGTGGACTCTATGTGTTAGCACCTCATGGGCGGATTGAGTGAATGTCAATAAGTTTCAAGTAAGCAAACCTTAGCCCAAAAAATGTTTCGGTAGATATTTGTGCGGTGATATTGATGATGCAGTGTCCAGGTATGTCTATTGTCTTGGATATATATAGGGAATAAATGAAAGTGATGAAGAGGAGTAAAAATAAATACAGAATGGAGACAACAGTCTGCGGCTGCGGCCCGACTGCCCCTTTCTTTTGAGCGGCCCCTCAATGTTTTGAGAAACGGCGGAGGACATTGTCTCCATTAGAATTGGCCCCCCTGTGATGCTGATGCAGTTTGGGCTCCACTCCTTGAATTCCGCCCCCTCCCCGAGGTCGAGTGTGTTGAGTTCATACTTTTATACGGAAGGTTTGCTGTGCAATAGCACCTCACGGGCGAACTGTATTTATGTTAGTATGTTTTATGTGAGCTATCCGGTTGATGACGCTTGTATGCAGGCCTGTCAAATTTTCTGGACCATCAGGACCTTTTCTATTTTTGACCTAGTTGATAGGTAATGTTGGTGTGACAAGTCCACCAATTCAGGAGATGGAATGGCCGGCGGAAGGGGTTGGAGGTGCGCCGGAAATCTTTTTTTTACAGCATGTGTGCATGTAGTTCAAGACTGCATACTTGTTGTAAAATTTATTTAACTCAGTCTTATGGTCTAGAAAAGTTGACACGCCTGTAACACCATCAGCACGGGCGTCCTTGTGATGCTGAGGCAGTTTGGACTCCACTCCTTATAGACCTAGAGTGTTCCCGATTTCCCCAAACAGGAGTGGACTCTATGCGTTAGCATCTCATGGGCGGATTGAGTGAATGTCAATAAGTTTCAAGTAAGCAAACCTTAGCCCAAAAAATGTTTCGGTAGATATTTGTGCGGTGATATTGATGATGCAGTGTCCAGGTATGTCTATTGTCTTGGATATATATAGGGAATAAATGAAAGTGATGAAGAGGAGTAAAAATAAATACAGAATGGAGACAACTGTCTGCGGCTGCGGCCCGACTGCCCCTTTCTTTTGAGCGGCCCCTCAATGTTTTGAGAAACGGCGGAGGACATTGTCTCCATTAGAATTGGCCCCCCTGTGATGCTGATGCAGTTTGGGCTCCACTCCTTGAATTCCGCCCCCTCCCCGAGGTCGAGTGTGTTGAGTTCATACTTTTATACGGAGGGTTTGCTGTGCATTAGCACCTCACGGGCGAACTGTATTTATGTTAGTATGTTTTATGTGAGCTATCCGGTTGATGACGCTTGTATGCAGGCCTGTCAAATTTTCTGGACCATCAGGACCTTTTCTATTTTTGACCTAGTTGATAGGTAATGTTGGTGTGACAAGTCCACCAATTCTGGAGATGGAATGGCCGGCGGAAGGGGTTGGAGGTGCGCCGGAAATCTTTTTTTTACAGCATGTGTGCATGTAGTTCAAGACTGCATACTTGTTGTAAAATTTATTTAACTCAGTCTTATGGTCTAGAAAAGTTGACACGCCTGTAACACCATCAGCACGGGCGTCCTTGTGATGCTGAGGCAGTTTGGACTCCACTCCTTATAGACCTAGAGTGTTCCCGATTTCCCCAAACAGGAGTGGACTCTATGCGTTAGCACCTCATGGGCGGATTGAGTGAATGTCAATAAGTTTCAAGTAAGCAAACCTTAGCCCAAAAAATGTTTCGGTAGATATTTGTGCGGTGATATTGATGATGCAGTGTCCAGGTATGTCTATTGTCTTGGATATATATAGGGAATAAATGAAAGTGATGAAGAGGAGTAAAAATAAATACAGAATGGAGACAACCGTCTGCGGCTGCGGCCCGACTGCCCCTTTCTTTTGAGCGGCCCCTCAATGTTTTGAGAAACGGCGGAGGACATTGTCTCCATTAGACTTGGCCCCCCTGTGATGCTGATGCAGTTTGGGCTCCACTCCTTGAATTCCGCCCCCTCCCCGAGGTCGAGTGTGTTGAGTTCATACTTTTATACGGAGGGTTTGCTGTGCATTAGCACCTCACGGGCGAACTGTATTTATGTTAGTATGTTTTATGTGAGCTATCCGGTTGATGACGCTTGTATGCAAGCCTGTCAAATTTTCTGGACCATCAGGACCTTTTCTATTTTTGACCTAGTTGATAGGTAATGTTGGTGTGACAAGTCCACCAATTCTGGAGATGGAATGGCCGGCGGAAGGGGTTGGAGGTGCGCCGGAAATCTTTTTTTTACAGCATGTGTGCATGTAGTTCAAGACTGCATACTTGTTGTAAAATTTATTTAACTCAGTCTTATGGTCTAGAAAAGTTGACACGCCTGTAACACCATCAGCACGGGCGTCCTTGTGATGCTGAGGCAGTTTGGACTCCACTCCTTATAGACCTAGAGTGTTCCCGATTTCCCCAAACAGGAGTGGACTCTATGCGTTAGCACCTCATGGGCGGATTGAGTGAATGTCAATAACTTTCAAGTAAGCAAACCTTAGCCCAAAAAATGTTTCGGTAGATACTTGTGCGGTGATATTGATGATGCAGTGTCCAGGTATGTCTATTGTCTTGGATATATATAGAGAATAAATGAAAGTGATGAAGAGGAGTAAAAATAAATACAGAATGGAGACAACCGTCTGCGGCCCGACTGCCCCTTTCTTTTGAGCGGCCCCTCAATGTTTTGAGAAACGGCGGAGGACATTGTCTCCATTAGAATTGGCCCCCCTGTGATGCTGATGCAGTTTGGGCTCCACTCCTTGAATTCCGCCCCCTCCCCGAGGTCGAGTGTGTTGAGTTCATACTTTTATACGGAGGGTTTGCTGTGCATTAGCACCTCACGGGCGAACTGTATTTATGTTAGTATGTTTTATGTGAGCTATCCGGTTGATGACGCTTGTATGCAGGCCTGTCAAATTTTCTGGACCATCAGGACCTTTTCTATTTTTGACCTAGTTGATAGGTAATGTTGGTGTGACAAGTCCACCAATTCTGGAGATGGAATGGCCGGCGGAAGGGGTTGGAGGTGCGCCGGAAATCTTTTTTTTACACCATGTGTGCATGTAGTTCAAGACTGCATACTTGTTGTAAAATTTATTTAACTCAGTCTTATGGTCTAGAAAAGTTGACACGCCTGTAACACCATCAGCACGGGCGTCCTTGTGATGCTGAGGCAGTTTGGACTCCACTCCTTATAGACCTAGAGTGTTCCCGATTTCCCCAAACAGGAGTGGACTCTATGCGTTAGCACCTCATGGGCGGATTGAGTGAATGTCAATAAGTTTCAAGTAAGCAAACCTTAGCCCAAAAATTGTTTCGGTAGATATTTGTGCGGTGATATTGATGATGCAGTGTCCAGGTATGTCTAATGTCTTGGATATATATAGCGAATAAATGAAAGTGATGAAGAGGAGTAAAAATAAATACAGAATGGAGACAACCGTCTGCGGCCCGACTGCCCCTTTCTTTTGAGCGGCCCCTCAATGTTTTGAGAAACGGCAGAGGACATTGTCTCCATTAGAATTGGCCCCCCTGTGATGCTGATGCAGTTTGGGCTCCACTCCTTGAATTCCGCCCCCTCCCCGAGGTCGAGTGTGTTGAGTTCATACTTTTATACGGAGGGTTTGCTGTGCATTAGCACCTCACGGGCGAACTGTATTTATGTTAGTATGTTTTATGTGAGCTATCCGGTTGATGACGCTTGTATGCAGGCCTGTCAAATTTTCTGGACCATCAGGACCTTTTCTATTTTTGACATAGTTGATAGGTAATGTTGGTGTGACAAGTCCACCAATTCTGGAGATGGAATGGCCGGCGGAAGGGGTTGGAGGTGCGCCGGAAATCTTTTTTTTACAGCATGTGTGCATGTAGTTCAAGACTGCATACTTGTTGTAAAATTTATTTAACTCAGTCTTATGGTCTAGAAACGTTGACACGCCTGTAACACCATCAGCACGGGCGTCCTTGTGATGCTGAGGCAGTTTGGACTCCACTCCTTATAGACCTAGAGTGTTCCCGATTTCCCCAAACAGGAGTGGACTCTATGCGTTAGCACCTCATGGGCGGATTGAGTGAATGTCAATAAGTTTGAAGTAAGCAAACCTTAGCCCAAAAAATGTTTCGGTAGATATTTGTGCGGTGATATTGATGATGCAGTGTCCAGGTATGTCTATTGTCTTGGATATATATAGGGAATAAATGAAAGTGATGAAGAGGAGTAAAAATAAATACAGAATGGAGACAACCGTCTGCGGCTGCGGCCCGACTGCCCCTTTCTTTTGAGCGGCCCCTCAATGTTTTGAGAAACGGCGGAGGACATTGTCTCCATTAGAATTGGCCCCCCTGTGATGCTGATGCAGTTTGGGCTCCACTCCTTGAATTCCGCCCCCTCCCCGAGGCCGAGTGTGTTGAGTTCATGCTTTTATACGGAGGGTTTGCTGTGCATTAGCACCTCACGGGCGAACTGTATTTATGTTAGTATGTTTTATGTGAGCTATCCGGTTGATGACGCTTGTATGCAGGCCTGTCAAATTTTCTGGACCATCAGGACCTTTTCTATTTTTGACCTAGTTGATAGGTAATGTTGGTGTGACAAGTCCACCAATTCTGGAGATGGAATGGCCGGCGGAAGGGGTTGGAGGTGTTCCGGAAATCTTTTTTTACAGCATGTGTGCATGTAGTTCAAGACTGCATACTTGTTGTAAAATTTATTAAACTCAGTCTTATGGTCTAGAAAAGTTGACACGCCTGTAACACCATCAGCACGGGCGTCCTTGTGATGCTGAGGCAGTTTGGACTCCACTCCTTATAGACCTAGAGTGTTCCCGATTTCCCCAAACAGGAGTGGACTCTATGCGTTAGCACCTCATGGGCGGATTGAGTGAATGTCAATAAGTTTCAAGTAAGCAAACCTTAGCCCAAAAATTGTTTCGGTAGATATTTGTGCGGTGATATTGATGATGCAGTGTCCAGGTATGTCTAATGTCTTGGATATATATAGCGAATAAATGAAAGTGATGAAGAGGAGTAAAAATAAATACAGAATGGAGACAACCGTCTGCGGCTGCGGCCCGACTGCCCCTTTCTTTTGAGCGGCCCCTCAATGTTTTGAGAAACGGCAGAGGACATTGTCTCCATTAGAATTGGCCCCCCTGTGATGCTGATGCAGTTTGGGCTCCACTCCTTGAATTCCGCCCCCTCCCCGAGGTCGAGTGTGTTGAGTTCATACTTTTATACGGAGGGTTTGCTGTGCATTAGCACCTCACGGGCGAACTGTATTTATGTTAGTATGTTTTATGTGAGCTATCCGGTTGATGACGCTTGTATGCAGGCCTGTCAAATTTTCTGGACCATCAGGACCTTTTCTATTTTTGACATAGTTGATAGGTAATGTTGGTGTGACAAGTCCACCAATTCTGGAGATGGAATGGCCGGCGGAAGGGGTTGGAGGTGCGCCGGAAATCTTTTTTTTACAGCATGTGTGCATGTAGTTCAAGACTGCATACTTGTTGTAAAATTTATTTAACTCAGTCTTATGGTCTAGAAACGTTGACACGCCTGTAACACCATCAGCACGGGCGTCCTTGTGATGCTGAGGCAGTTTGGACTCCACTCCTTATAGACCTAGAGTGTTCCCGATTTCCCCAAACAGGAGTGGACTCTATGCGTTAGCACCTCATGGGCGGATTGAGTGAATGTCAATAAGTTTCAAGTAAGCAAACCTTAGCCCAAAAAATGTTTCGGTAGATATTTGTGCAGTGATATTGATGATGCAGTGTCCAGGTATGTTTATTGTCTTGGATAGATCTAGGGAATAAATGAAAGTGATGAAGAGGAGTAAAAATAAATACAGAATGGAGACAACCGTCTGCGGCTGCGACCCGACTGCCCCTTTCTTTTGAGAAGCCCCTCAATGTTTTGAGAAATGGCGGAGGACATTGTCTCCATTAGAATTGGCCCCCCTGTGATGCTGATGCAGTTTGGGCTCCACTCCTTGAATTCCGCCCCCTCCCCGAGGTCGAGTGTGTTGAGTTCATACTTTTATACGGAGGGTTTGCTGTGCATTAGCACCTCACGGGCGAACTGTATTTATGTTAGTATGTTTTATGTGAGCTATCCGGTTGATGACGCTTGTATGCAGGCCTGTCAAATTTTCTGGACCATCAGGACCTTTTCTATTTTTGACCTAGTTGATAGGTAATGTTGGTGTGACAAGTCCACCAATTCTGGAGATGGAATGGCCGGCGGAAGGGGTTGGAGGTGCGCCGGAAATCTTTTTTTTACACCATGTGTGCATGTAGTTCAAGACTGCATACTTGTTGTAAAATTTATTTAACTCAGTCTTATGGTCTAGAAAAGTTGACACGCCTGTAACACCATCAGCACGGGCGTCCTTGTGATGCTGAGGCAGTTTGGACTCCACTCCTTATAGACCTAGAGTGTTCCCGATTTCCCCAAACAGGAGTGGACTCTATGCGTTAGCACCTCATGGGCGGATTGAGTGAATGTCAATAAGTTTCAAGTAAGCAAACCTTAGCCCAAAAAATGTTTCGGTAGATATTTGTGCGGTGATATTGATGATGCAGTGTCCAGGTATGTCTATTGTCTTGGATATATATAGGGAATAAATGAAAGTGATGAAGAGGAGTAAAAATAAATACAGAATGGAGACAACCGTCTGCGGCTGCGGCCCGACTGCCCCTTTCTTTTGAGCGGCCCCTCAATGTTTTGAGAAACGGCGGAGGACATTGTCTCCATTAGAATTGGCCCCCCTGTGATGCTGATGCAGTTTGGGCTCCACTCCTTGAATTCCGCCCCCTCCCCGAGGCCGAGTGTGTTGAGTTCATACTTTTATACAGAGGGTTTGCTGTGCATTAGCACCTCACGGGCGAACTGTATTTATGTTAGTATGTTTTATGTGAGCTATCCGGTTGATGACGCTTGTATGCAGGCCTGTCAAATTTTCTGGACCATCAGGACCTTTTCTATTTTTGACCTAGTTGATAGGTAATGTTGGTGTGACAAGTCCACCAATTCTGGAGATGGAATGGCCGGCGGAAGGGGTTGTGTCAGAACCAGCAATTCTCGGGGGCCCCGTGCCCACACCACCGGTCCTGCCACCCGGGTTACAGGAGTGCGGCGTAGGGGAGCCCCGGTTCTTGTGATCTCCCCGGGCCGCTGTCAGACTGGTCGCCGCCGGGTTGCTAGGGAGGCAGCAGGTGCTTCTCTAGGCACTTGACTACCAGGCTGGCTTCCCTAGTAACTGTCTGTGCTGCAGACTGGGGGTGTGTCCCCAGCACCTCCCTGATTAGCCCTGCTGCTGTCAGGCTCCCCGCCCCTATCGGCTTCTGGGGCGGGAGCGCTGACAGCATTTAAAAAGGTGTGTTTTCCTTTCAGCCCTTGCCAGTGTTAGTTTGGTCTTCCAGCTGCACCCGCGTATTCTTTTGACTCCTGTTGTGACCCCGGCTTTCCTGACCTCTGCTTTTGGACCTTGACTACGTTTTTGCCTGACCCCCCTGTACTGCGTACCCTCCTGTTGCCGACCCGGATTGTCTGACCATTCTACCGTTGTTTGTCTTCAGTGTCTGTTTGTCTTCCCGTGTCCCGCTTCCCTAGTGAGGGTAGGGACCGCCGCCCAGTTGTCGCCCTGGGGGTTAGCCCAGGGGGGCAAGTAGGCAGGGACAGGGGTTGCGGGATATCTCAGGGACCCCCATATCCCGGACACTGTCCTGACAGTAACACTGGCCGAACGAAGGTCAGACCCTTGCATCCGCCCGGCAACTCATAACCCCTCGATGGAGGCCATGGCAGCTTTAGCGAACCAGGTCCAGTTCCTTACGAACCTTGCCCAGGACCTAACAGCCCGCTTGCAGCGACAGGAACAAGCGGCAGCTGCAGGTCCCATGCAGCCCCCTTCCGCTCCAGGAACAATGACAGAACCTCGAGCCACGCTTCCGGATTGTTTCTCCGGAGAGAGAAGTCAGTTTTTCGCATTTAGAGAGAGCTGCAAGCTCTACTTTGATCTCCGCCCCCACTCCTCTGGTACTGAATACCAGAAAGTGGGAATTGTAATTACCCGCCTGAGGGGAGAGCCCCAAAATTGGGCTTTCTCATTACCTGCTGGCTCTCCCGCCCGACTATCCCTTGACGCCTTTTTTTCCGCCTTGGGTCAAATTTATGACGAACCCGACCGTGCCGGCTACGCAGTCTCCAAGCTTCTGGCCCTGCGCCAGGGTTGCAAGATGGCGGAGGACTACTGTTCCCAATTCCGCCAGCACTGTACAGAATCCGGGTGGAATGATGCCGCCCTAAAAGACCTATTTTTGACCGGTCTGTCTGAGGGTCTTAAGGACCTACTCGTGGCCCACCCGGAGCCAAGAACCCTGGAGCAAGCCATGTCGCTGGCTATTCGGGCTGACCGACGTTTGAGGGCCAGACACGCCGCTCGGACCACTCCACTCCCCACGCCCACTTCTTCTACTGACCCGACTTTTCCACCTCCCACCACCGAGGCCATGGAGCTGGGAGCCATGAACCCCAAGCAACGACGGGAAAATCGCCTGAAGAAGAACCTCTGCTTCTACTGTGGGGAGCCGGGTCACCGCATTGCAACCTGCGCCAAGAAGCCATGGCAGGGAAAACGTCCGCTCCTAGGCAGTTGTCCGGAGGACTGTCTAGGAGCCAAGGTACTCCCTGTGTTGTCCAAAATGTTATTGCCTTGCACCCTAGAATTCCATTCTTTCCACCGTACTGGGCAAGCCTTCGTTGATTCTGGGGCTGCTGCTAATTTCGTTAACTTTAATTTCGTTGCTCAACTGTCCGGGGTTCTGTTACGTTTAGAGACTCCGATTCTTGTTTCAGGAGTGGACTCCACTCCACTGCAAGCAGGGGTAGTTAATCTGGTTACCCCCGAGGTAAGGTTTACTATAGGAGCCCTACATGTTGAAACCTGCACATTTCTGGTGATGAGAGATTTGTCTGTGGACGTCGTCCTAGGTCTCCCCTGGCTCCGGGAGCACAACCCGGTAGTAAATTGGGACACGTTGGAACTGGTAGAGTGGGGTCCCCGCTGTGCCAACCACCTATGTCCGGTGGAGGTGGGGATCTCCACCTGCGAGGGGATTCCCCTACCAGATTACCTCTCCGAGTTCTCGGATGTCTTCTCCAAGCAATTATCTGAAGCCCTGCCCCCTCATAGGGAATGGGACTGTAAAATCGATTTGATTCCTGGGGCCAAACTTCCTAAGGGCCGCATTTATAATGTTACGGTTCCAGAGAGAGAATCCATGAGGGACTATATCCAGGACAGCTTGGCCAAGGGGCACATCCGGCCCTCAGAATCCCCGGTGGGTGCCGGGTTTTTCTTCGTCGAGAAAAAGGATGGGGGTCTCCGGCCCTGTATTGACTATAGAGAGCTAAATAAGATCACAGTCAGAAACCAGTATGCCCTTCCGCTCATTCCTGACCTCCTCAACCAGGTCGCTGGTGCCCAATGGTTTTCTAAACTTGATCTCAGGGGGGCATACAACCTCATTCGCATTCGGGAGGGGGATGAGTGGAAAACTGCCTTCAATACGCCTCTCGGTCATTTTGAATACCTAGTAATGCCTTTTGGCTTGTGTAACGCCCCCGCCATTTTTCAGGGGTACATGAATTCTGTGTTTCAGGATATCATGGGGGTGTTTGTCGTTGTATATCTAGACGACATTCTGATTTTTTCCTCCGACTTGCCGAGTCACCGTACTCATGTTCAAACCGTGCTAGCTCGACTCAGACATAACAAGCTGTTTGCTAAGCTCGAGAAATGTGTTTTTGGGGTACAAAAGATATCATTCTTGGGGTATATCATCACGCCATGCGACTTCCAGATGGATCCTGGGAAGGTGAAAGCCATCACGGAGTGGGCCCGGCCAGGTACCTTGAAAGCTCTTCAACGCTTCCTCGGCTTCGCCAATTACTATCGCAAGTTCATCAAAGACTTCTCCGTGGTGGCTAAACCTCTAACGGACCTCACCAGAAAGGGAGCTGATGTGAGTACCTGGTCTTCTGAGGCTCTGAGGGCCTTCGATAACCTAAAGGCGGCGTTCTCTTCAGCGCCTGTCCTGGTACAACCGGATCTGTCCTGCCCATTTGTGGTGGAGGTAGATGCCTCAGAGTTTGGTGTGGGAGCGGTACTGTCCCAAGGGCCCTCCACACTCACTAACCTTAGACCGTGTGCCTATTTTTCTAGAAAGTTCTCTTCCACTGAACGGAACTACGATATAGGCAACCGGGAATTGCTGGCTATTAAGTGGGCTTTTGAGGAGTGGAGGCATTTTTTGGAAGGAGCTCGTCACCAGATCACGGTACTCACAGACCATAAAAACCTCACCTATTTAGATTCCGCTAAGAGGGTAAATGCTCGGCAAGCCCGCTGGGCCTTGTTTTTCTCTCGGTTCAATTTTGTTGTTACCTATAGACCCGGTTCTAAAAATGTCAAGGCAGACGCCCTGTCTAGGAGTTTTGGTTCTCCGGAACCTTCCGAGTCTGAGCCTGAGAGCATTCTCTCTCCTGGAGTGGTCCTCGCTGCTGTCTCCTCCGACCTTTCACCTCTCATACACGCTGCTCAACAATCCGCCCCTGAAGCCCTTCCGGAAGGCAAATTTTTTGTTCCGTTGTCACTGAGATTGAAAGTGTTAGAGGAGACACATGCTTCAGTCCTAGCTGGACACCCCGGTATCAGGGGTACACTAGAGTTAGTATCCAGACTCTATTGGTGGCCGCACATGGCCAGGGATGTACGGTTATTTGTGTCCGCGTGCCCGGTTTGCGCAAGGGGGAAGAATCTCAGGAGACGTCCTGAGGGTCCTCTTCTTCCCTTGCCCATTCCGTCCAGGCCATGGTCCCATTTGTCCATGGATTTTATTACTGATCTGCCATCCTCGCTGGGGAATACGGTCATTTGGGTCATAGTTGACCGTTTTTCTAAAATGTCACATTTCGTTCCGCTTTGCAAGTTACCTAACGCCAAACTTCTGTCTGAAATGTTCATCAAGGAGATTGTTCGGCTACATGGGGTCCCCGAGGATATTGTGTCAGATAGAGGGGTACAGTTCGTCGCTCGCTTCTGGCGAGCTTTTTGTAAAAACCTAAATGTCAATTTGTCTTTTTCCTCCGCCTTCCATCCCGAGAGTAACGGACAAACAGAACGGATGAATCAAGAACTTATCCAGTACCTGCGACTTTTTGTCTCTGATAACCAGTTTCAGTGGGCCAACTACCTGCCTCTCGCCGAATTTGCTATTAACAACCATGTTAACTCGTCATCTCAAGTGTCACCTTTTTTTTGTAACTATGGGTTCCATCCCCGATTCTCGCTTTCTACTCCCCTTGTCTCGAACAATCCGGCCGCTGACATATCCTCTGAGGAACTGTGCACAGTTTGGGCCCAGGTTCGTAAGAACCTTCAGGGCTCCCAAGAGAAGCTACGTAAATACTCTGAGAAAAGATGTACTATCTCGGCACCTTTTGTGGTCGGGGAGCAGGTTTTATTGTCATCCAAAAATCTGAGACTTAAGGTTCCCTCCCTGAAACTTGCTCCTCGGTTCATTGGCCCATTTACTGTGTCGCAGGTTATCAACCCGATGTCATATAAGTTGTCACTTCCGGACTCCTGGAAGGTCCACAAGGTTTTTCATAAAAGCTTGCTTAAAAAATACGTGACTCCAGTTCTACCCACCCAGAACCCGCCCCCTCCTTCTTTGGTACAGGGGGAACTGGAGTATGAAGTAGAAAGGCTTGTTGACGCCCGACGGGTTAGAGGTGTACTGCAGTACCTGGTCCACTGGAGTGGATTTGGCCCTGAGGATAGGACGTGGGTCCCTGCCAGGGACGTTCATGCCCCACGCCTAGTCCGATCATTCCACAGGGCCTTCCCGCTCAAGCCCGCTCCTGGCCATGGGGGTCCGGTGTCCCCCCGTAGAAGGGGGGGTACTGTCAGAACCAGCAATTCTCGGGGGCCCCGTGCCCACACCACCGGTCCTGCCACCCGGGTTACAGGAGTGCGGCGTAGGGGAGCCCCGGTTCTTGTGATCTCCCCGGGCCGCTGTCAGACTGGTCGCCGCCGGGTTGCTAGGGAGGCAGCAGGTGCTTCTCTAGGCACTTGACTACCAGGCTGGCTTCCCTAGTAACTGTCTGTGCTGCAGACTGGGGGTGTGTCCCCAGCACCTCCCTGATTAGCCCTGCTGCTGTCAGGCTCCCCGCCCCTATCGGCTTCTGGGGCGGGAGCGCTGACAGCATTTAAAAAGGTGTGTTTTCCTTTCAGCCCTTGCCAGTGTTAGTTTGGTCTTCCAGCTGCACCCGCGTATTCTTTTGACTCCTGTTGTGACCCCGGCTTTCCTGACCTCTGCTTTTGGACCTTGACTACGTTTTTGCCTGACCCCCCTGTACTGCGTACCCTCCTGTTGCCGACCCGGATTGTCTGACCATTCTACCGTTGTTTGTCTTCAGTGTCTGTTTGTCTTCCCGTGTCCCGCTTCCCTAGTGAGGGTAGGGACCGCCGCCCAGTTGTCGCCCTGGGGGTTAGCCCAGGGGGGCAAGTAGGCAGGGACAGGGGTTGCGGGATATCTCAGGGACCCCCATATCCCGGACACTGTCCTGACAGGTTGGAGGTGTGCCGGAAATCTTTTTTTTACACCATGTGTGCATGTAGTTCAAGACTGCATACTTGTTGTAAAATTTATTTAACTCAGTCTTATGGTCTAGAAAAGTTGACATGCCTGTAACACCATCAGCACGGGCGTCCTTGTGATGCTGAGGCAGTTTGGACTCCACTCCTTATAGACCTAGAGTGTTCCCGATTTCCCCAAACAGGAGTGGACTCTATGCGTTAGCACCTCATGGGCGGATTGAGTGAATGTCAATAAGTTTCAAGTAAGCAAACCTTAGCCCAAAAAATGTTTCGGTAGATATTTGTGCAGTGATATTGATGATGCAGTGTCCAGGTATGTTTATTGTCTTGGATAGATCTAGGGAATAAATGAAAGTGATGAAGAGGAGTAAAAATAAATACAGAATGGAGACAACCGTCTGCGGCTGCGACCCGACTGCCCCTTTCTTTTGAGAAGCCCCTCAATGTTTTGAGAAATGGCGGAGGACATTGTCTCCATTAGAATTGGCCCCCCTGTGATGCTGATGCAGTTTGGGCTCCACTCCTTGAATTCCGCCCCCTCCCCGAGGTCGAGTGTGTTGAGTTCATACTTTTATACGGAGGGTTTGCTGTGCATTAGCACCTCACGGGCGAACTGTATTTATGTTAGTATGTTTTATGTGAGCTATCCGGTTGATGACGCTTGTATGCAGGCCTGTCAAATTTTCTGGACCATCAGGACCTTTTCTATTTTTGACCTAGTTGATAGGTAATGTTGGTGTGACAAGTCCACCAATTCTGGAGATGGAATGGCCGGCGGAAGGGGTTGGAGGTGCGCTGGAAATCTTTTTTTTACACCATGTGTGCATGTAGTTCAAGACTGCATACTTGTTGTAAAATTTATTTAACTCAGTCTTATGGTCTAGAAAAGTTGACACGCCTGTAACACCATCAGCACGGGCGTCCTTGTGATGCTGAGGCAGTTTGGACTCCACTCCTTATAGACCTAGAGTGTTCCCGATTTCCCCAAACAGGAGTGGACTCTATGCGTTAGCACCTCATGGGCGGATTGAGTGAATGTCAATAAGTTTCAAGTAAGCAAACCTTAGCCCAAAAAATGTTTCGGTAGATATTTGTGCGGTGATATTGATGATGCAGTGTCCAGGTATGTCTATTGTCTTGGATATATATAGGGAATAAATGAAAGTGATGAAGAGGAGTAAAAATAAATACAGAATGGAGACAACCGTCTGCGGCTGCGGCCCGACTGCCCCTTTCTTTTGAGCGGCCCCTCAATGTTTTGAGAAACGGCGGAGGACATTGTCTCCATTAGAATTGGCCCCCCTGTGATGCTGATGCAGTTTGGGCTCCACTCCTTGAATTCCGCCCCCTCCCCGAGGCCGAGTGTGTTGAGTTCATACTTTTATACAGAGGGTTTGCTGTGCATTAGCACCTCACGGGCGAACTGTATTTATGTTAGTATGTTTTATGTGAGCTATCCGGTTGATGACGCTTGTATGCAGGCCTGTCAAATTTTCTGGACCATCAGGACCTTTTCTATTTTTGACCTAGTTGATAGGTAATGTTGGTGTGACAAGTCCACCAATTCTGGAGATGGAATGGCCGGCGGAAGGGGTTGGAGGTGTGCCGGAAATCTTTTTTTTACACCATGTGTGCATGTAGTTCAAGACTGCATACTTGTTGTAAAATTTATTTAACTCAGTCTTATGGTCTAGAAAAGTTGACATGCCTGTAACACCATCAGCACGGGCGTCCTTGTGATGCTGAGGCAGTTTGGACTCCACTCCTTATAGACCTAGAGTGTTCCCGATTTCCCCAAACAGGAGTGGACTCTATGCGTTAGCACCTCATGGGCGGATTGAGTGAATGTCAATAAGTTTCAAGTAAGCAAACCTTAGCCCAAAAAATGTTTCGGTAGATATTTGTGCAGTGATATTGATGATGCAGTGTCCAGGTATGTTTATTGTCTTGGATAGATCTAGGGAATAAATGAAAGTGATGAAGAGGAGTAAAAATAAATACAGAATGGAGACAACCGTCTGCGGCTGCGACCCGACTGCCCCTTTCTTTTGAGAAGCCCCTCAATGTTTTGAGAAATGGCGGAGGACATTGTCTCCATTAGAATTGGCCCCCCTGTGATGCTGATGCAGTTTGGGCTCCACTCCTTGAATTCCGCCCCCTCCCCGAGGTCGAGTGTGTTGAGTTCATACTTTTATACGGAGGGTTTGCTGTGCATTAGCACCTCACGGGCGAACTGTATTTATGTTAGTATGTTTTATGTGAGCTATCCGGTTGATGACGCTTGTATGCAGGCCTGTCAAATTTTCTGGACCATCAGGACCTTTTCTATTTTTGACCTAGTTGATAGGTAATGTTGGTGTGACAAGTCCACCAATTCTGGAGATGGAATGGCCGGCGGAAGGGGTTGGAGGTGCGCCGGAAATCTTTTTTTTACACCATGTGTGCATGTAGTTCAAGACTGCATACTTGTTGTAAAATTTATTTAACTCAGTCTTATGGTCTAGAAAAGTTGACACGCCTGTAACACCATCAGCACGGGCGTCCTTGTGATGCTGAGGCAGTTTGGACTCCACTCCTTATAGACCTAGAGTGTTCCCGATTTCCCCAAACAGGAGTGGACTCTATGCGTTAGCACCTCATGGGCGGATTGAGTGAATGTCAATAAGTTTCAAGTAAGCAAACCTTAGCCCAAAAATTGTTTCGGTAGATATTTGTGCGGTGATATTGATGAGGCAGTGTCCAGGTATGTCTATTGTCTTGGATATATATAGCGAATAAATGAAAGTGATGAAGAGGAGTAAAAATAAATACAGAATGGAGACAACCGTCTGCGGCCCGACTGCCCCTTTCTTTTGAGCGGCCCCTCAATGTTTTGAGAAACGGCGGAGGACATTGTCTCCATTAGAATTGGCCCCCCTGTGATGCTGATGCAGTTTGGGCTCCACTCCTTGAATTCCGCCCCCTCCCCGAGGTCGAGTGTGTTGAGTTCATACTTTTATACGGAGGGTTTGCTGTGCATTAGCACCTCACGGGCGAACTGTATTTATGTTAGTATGTTTTATGTGAGCTATCCGGTTGATGACGCTTGTATGCAGGCCTGTCAAATTTTCTGGACCATCAGGACCTTTTCTATTTTTGACCTAGTTGATAGGTAATGTTGGTGTGACAAGTCCACCAATTCTGGAGATGGAATGGCCGGCGGAAGGGGTTGGAGGTGCGCCGGAAATCTTTTTTTTACAGCATGTGTACATGTAGTTCAAGACTGCATACTTGTTGTAAAATTTATTTAACTCAGTCTTATGGTCTAGAAAAGTTGACACGCCTGTAACACCATCAGCACGGGCGTCCTTGTGATGCTGAGGCAGTTTGGACTCCACTCCTTATAGACCTAGAGTGTTCCCGATTTCCCCAAACAGGAGTGGACTCTATGCGTTAGCACCTCATGGGCGGATTGAGTGAATGTCAATAAGTTTCAAGTAAGCAAACCTTAGCCCAAAAAATGTTTCGGTAGATATTTGTGCGGTGATATTGATGATGCAGTGTCCAGGTATGTCTATTGTCTTGGATATATATAGGGAATAAATGAAAGTGATGAAGAGGAGTAAAAATAAATACAGAATGGAGACAACCGTCTGCGGCTGCGGCCCGACTGCCCCTTTCTTTTGAGCGGCCCCTCAATGTTTTGAGAAACGGCGGAGGACATTGTCTCCATTAGAATTGGCCCCCCTGTGATGCTGATGCAGTTTGGGCTCCACTCCTTGAATTCCGCCCCCTCCCCGAGGTCGAGTGTGTTGAGTTCATACTTTTATACGGAGGGTTTGCTGTGCATTAGCACCTCACGGGCGAACTGTATTTATGTTAGTATGTTTTATGTGAGCTATCCGGTTGATGACGCTTGTATGCAGGCCTGTCAAATTTTCTGGACCATCAGGACTTTTTCTATTTTTGACCTAGTTGATAGGTAATGTTGGTGTGACAAGTCCACCAATTCTGGAGATGGAATGGCCGGCGGAAGGGGTTGGAGGTGCGCCGGAAATCTTTTTTTTCCACCATGTGTGCATGTAGTTCAAGACTGCATACTTGTTGTAAAATTTATTTAACTCAGTCTAATGGTCTAAAAAAGTTGACACGCCTGAAACACCATCAGCACGGGCGTCCTTGTGATGCTGAGGCAGTTTGGACTCCACTCCTTATAGACCTAGAGTGTTCCCGATTTCCCCAAACAGGAGTGGACTCTATGCGTTAGCACCTCATGGGCGGATTGAGTGAATGTCAATAAGTTTCAAGTAAGCAAACCTTAGCCCAAAAAATGTTTCGGTAGATATTTGTGCGGTGATATTGATGATGCAGTGTCCAGGTATGTCTATTGTCTTGGATATATATAGGGAATAAATGAAAGTGATGAAGAGGAGTAAAAATAAATACAGAATGGAGACAACCGTCTGCGGCTGCGGCCCGACTGCCCCTTTCTTTTGAGCGGCCCCTCAATGTTTTGAGAATCGGTGGAGGACATTGTCTCCATTAGAATTGGCCCCCCTGTGATGCTGATGCAGTTTGGGCTCCACTCCTTGAATTCCGCCCCCTCCCCGAGGTCGAGTGTGTTGAGTTCATACTTTTATACGGAGGGTTTGCTGTGCATTAGCACCTCACGGGCGAACTGTATTTATGTTAGTATGTTTTATGTGAGCTATCCGGTTGATGACGCTTGTATGCAGGCCTGTCAAATTTTCTGGACCATCAGGACCTTTTCTATTTTTGACCTAGTTGATAGGTAATGTTGGTGTGACAAGTCCACCAATTCTGGAGATGGAATGGCCGGCGGAAGGGGTTGGAGGTGCGCCGGAAATCTTTTTTTTACACCATGTGTGCATGTAGTTCAAGACTGCATACTTGTTGTAAAATTTATTTAACTCAGTCTTATGGTCTAGAAAAGTTGACACGCCTGTAACACCATCAGCACGGGCGTCCTTGTGATGCTGAGGCAGTTTGGACTCCACTCCTTATAGACCTAGAGTGTTCCCGATTTCCCCAAACAGGAGTGGACTCTATGCGTTAGCACCTCATGGGCGGATTGAGTGAATGTCAATAAGTTTCAAGTAAGCAAACCTTAGCCCAAAAAATGTTTCGGTAGATATTTGTGCGGTGATATTGATGATGCAGTGTCCAGGTATGTCTATTGTCTTGGATATATATAGGGAATAAATGAAAGTGATGAAGAGGAGTAAAAATAAATACAGAATGGAGACAACCGTCTGCGGCTGCGGCCCGACTGCCCCTTTCTTTTGAGCGGCCCCTCAATGTTTTGAGAAACGGCGGAGGACATTGTCTCCATTAGAATTGGCCCCCCTGTGATGCTGATGCAGTTTGGGCTCCACTCCTTGAATTCCGCCCCCTCCCCGAGGTCGAGTGTGTTGAGTTCATACTTTTATACGGAGGGTTTGCTGTGCATTAGCACCTCACGGGCGAACTGTATTTATGTTAGTATGTTTTATGTGAGCTATCCGGTTGATGACGCTTGTATGCAGGCCTGTCAAATTTTCTGGACCATCAGGACCTTTTCTATTTTTGACCTAGTTGATAGGTAATGTTGGTGTGACAAGTCCACCAATTCTGGAGATGGAATGGCCGGCGGAAGGGGTTGGAGGTGCGCCGGAAATCTTTTTTTTACAGCATGTGTGCATGTAGTTCAAGACTGCATACTTGTTGTAAAATTTATTTAACTCAGTCTTATGGTCTAAAAAAGTTGACACGCCTGAAACACCATCAGCACGGGCGTCCTTGTGATGCTGAGGCAGTTTGGACTCCACTCCTTATAGACCTAGAGTGTTCCCGATTTCCCCAAACAGGAGTGGACTCTATGCGTTAGCACCTCATGGGCGGATTGAGTGAATGTCAATAAGTTTCAAGTAAGCAAACCTTAGCCCAAAAAATGTTTCGGTAGATATTTGTGCGGTGATATTGATGATGCAGTGTCCAGGTATGTCTATTGTCTTGGATATATACAGGGAATAAATGAAAGTGATGAAGAGGAGTAAAAATAAATACAGAATGGAGACAACCGTCTGCGGCTGCGGCCCGACTGCCCCTTTCTTTTGAGCGGCCCCTCAATGTTTTGAGAAACGGCGGAGGACATTGTCTCCATTAGAATTGGCCCCCCTGTGATGCTGATGCAGTTTGGGCTCCACTCCTTGAATTCCGCCCCCTCCCCGAGGTCGAGTGTGTTGAGTTCATACTTTTATACGGAGGGTTTGCTGTGCATTAGCACCTCACGGGCGAACTGTATTTATGTTAGTATGTTTTATGTGAGCTATCCGGTTGATGACGCTTGTATGCAGGCCTGTCAAATTTTCTGGACCATCAGGACCTTTTCTATTTTTGACCTAGTTGATAGGTAATGTTGGTGTGACAAGTCCACCAATTCTGGAGATGGAATGGCCGGCGGAAGGGGTTGGAGGTGCGCCGGAAATCTTTTTTTTACACCATGTGTGCATGTAGTTCAAGACTGCATACTTGTTGTAAAATTTATTTAACTCAGTCTTATGGTCTAAAAAAGTTGACACGCCTGAAACACCATCAGCACGGGCGTCCTTGTGATGCTGAGGCAGTTTGGACTCCACTCCTTATAGACCTAGAGTGTTCCCGATTTCCCCAAACAGGAGTGGACTCTATGCGTTAGCACCTCATGGGCGGATTGAGTGAATGTCAATAAGTTTCAAGTAAGCAAACCTTAGCCCAAAAAATGTTTCGGTAGATATTTGTGCGGTGATATTGATGATGCAGTGTCCAGGTATGTCTATTGTCTTGGATATATATAGGGAATAAATGAAAGTGATGAAGAGGAGTAAAAATAAATACAGAATGGAGACAACCGTCTGCGGCTGCGGCCCGACTGCCCCTTTCTTTTGAGCGGCCCCTCAATGTTTTGAGAAACGGCGGAGGACATTGTCTCCATTAGAATTGGCCCCCCTGTGATGCTGATGCAGTTTGGGCTCCACTCCTTGAATTCCGCCCCCTCCCCGAGGTCGAGTGTGTTGAGTTCATACTTTTATACGGAGGGTTTGCTGTGCATTAGCACCTCACGGGCGAACTGTATTTATGTTAGTATGTTTTATGTGAGCTATCCGGTTGATGACGCTTGTATGCAGGCCTGTCAAATTTTCTGGACCATCAGGACCTTTTCTATTTTTGACCTAGTTGATAGGTAATGTTGGTGTGACAAGTCCACCAATTCTGGAGATGGAATGGCGGGCGGAAGGGGTTGGAGGTGCGCCGGAAATCTTTTTTTTTACACCATGTGTGCATGTAGTTCAAGACTGCATACTTGTTGTAAAATTTATTTAACTCAGTCTTATGGTCTAAAAAAGTTGACACGCCTGAAACACCATCAGCACGGGCGTCCTTGTGATGCTGAGGCAGTTTGGACTCCACTCCTTATAGACCTAGAGTGTTCCCGATTTCCCCAAACAGGAGTGGACTCTATGCGTTAGCACCTCATGGGCGGATTGAGTGAATGTCAATAAGTTTCAAGTAAGCAAACCTTAGCCCAAAAAATGTTTCGGTAGATATTTGTGCGGTGATATTGATGATGCAGTGTCCAGGTATGTCTATTGTCTTGGATATATATAGGGAATAAATGAAAGTGATGAAGAGGAGTAAAAATAAATACAGAATGGAGACAACCGTCTGTGGCTGCGGCCCGACTGCCCCTTTCTTTTGAGCGGCCCCTCAATGTTTTGAGAAACGGCGGAGGACATTGTCTCCATTAGAATTGGCCCCCCTGTGATGCTGATGCAGTTTGGGCTCCACTCCTTGAATTCCGCCCCCTCCCCGAGGTCGAGTGTGTTGAGTTCATACTTTTATACGGAGGGTTTGCTGTGCATTAGCACCTCACGGGCGAACTGTATTTATGTTAGTATGTTTTATGTGAGCTATCCGGTTGATGACGCTTGTATGCAGGCCTGTCAAATTTTCTGGACCATCAGGACCTTTTCTATTTTTGACCTAGTTGATAGGTAATGTTGGTGTGACAAGTCCACCAATTCTGGAGATGGAATGGCCGGCGGAAGGGGTTGGAGGTGCGCCGGAAATCTTTTTTTTACAGCATGTGTGCATGTAGTTCAAGACTGCATACTTGTTGTAAAATTTATTTAACTCAGTCTTATGGTCTAAAAAAGTTGACACGCCTGAAACACCATCAGCACGGGCGTCCTTGTGATGCTGAGGCAGTTTGGACTCCACTCCTTATAGACCTAGAGTGTTCCCGATTTCCCCAAACAGGAGTGGACTCTATGCGTTAGCACCTCATGGGCGGATTGAGTGAATGTCAATAAGTTTCAAGTAAGCAAACCTTAGCCCGAAAAATGTTTCGGTAGATATTTGTGCGGTGATATTGATGATGCAGTGTCCAGGTATGTCTATTGTCTTGGATATATATAGGGAATAAATGAAAGTGATGAAGAGGAGTAAAAATAAATACAGAATGGAGACAACCGTCTGCGGCCCGACTGCCCCTTTCTTTTGAGCGGCCCCTCAATGTTTTGAGAAACGGCGGAGGACATTGTCTCCATTAGAATTGGCCCCCCTGTGATGCTGATGCAGTTTGGGCTCCACTCCTTGAATTCCGCCCCCTCCCCGAGGTCGAGTGTGTTGAGTTCATACTTTTATACGGAGGGTTTGCTGTGCATTAGCACCTCACGGGCGAACTGTATTTATGTTAGTATGTTTTATGTGAGCTATCCGGTTGATGACGCTTGTATGCAGGCCTGTCAAATTTTCTGGACCATCAGGACCTTTTCTATTTTTGACCTAGTTGATAGGTAATGTTGGTGTGACAAGTCCACCAATTCTGGAGATGGAATGGCCGGCGGAAGGGGTTGGAGGTGCGCCGGAAATCTTTTTTTTACACCATGTGTGCATGTAGTTCAAGACTGCATACTTGTTGTAAAATTTATTTAACTCAGTCTTATGGTCTAAAAAAGTTGACACGCCTGAAACACCATCAGCACGGGCGTCCTTGTGATGCTGAGGCAGTTTGGACTCCACTCCTTATAGACCTAGAGTGTTCCCGATTTCCCCAAACAGGAGTGGACTCTATGCGTTAGCACCTCATGGGCGGATTGAGTGAATGTCAATAAGTTTCAAGTAAGCAAACCTTAGCCCAAAAAATGTTTCGGTAGATATTTGTGCGGTGATATTGATGATGCAGTGTCCAGGTATGTCTATTGTCTTGGATATATATAGGGAATAAATGAAAGTGATGAAGAGGAGTAAAAATAAATACAGAATGGAGACAACCATCTGCGGCTGCGGCCCGACTGCCCCTTTCTTTTGAGCGGCCCCTCAATGTTTTGAGAAACGGCGGAGGACATTGTCTCCATTAGAATTGGCCCCCCTGTGATGCTGATGCAGTTTGGGCTCCACTCCTTGAATTCCGCCCCCTCCCCGAGGTCGAGTGTGTTGAGTTCATACTTTTATACGGAGGGTTTGCTGTGCATTAGCACCTCACGGGTGAACTGTATTTATGTTAGTATGTTTTATGTGAGCTATCCGGTTGATGACGCTTGTATGCAGGCCTGTCAAATTTTCTGGACCATCAGGACCTTTTCTATTTTTGACCTAGTTGATAGGTAATGTTGGTGTGACAAGTCCACCAATTCTGGAGATGGAATGGCCGGCGGAAGGGGTTGGAGGTGCGCCGGAAATCTTTTTTTTACACCATGTGTGCAGTAGTTCAAGACTGCATACTTGTTGTAAAATTTATTTAACTCAGTCTTATGGTCTAGAAAAGTTGACACGCCTGAAACACCATCAGCACGGGCGTCCTTGTGATGCTGAGGCAGTTTGGACTCCACTCCTTATAGACCTAGAGTGTTCCCGATTTCCCCAAACAGGAGTGGACTCTATGCGTTAGCACCTCATGGGCGGATTGAGTGAATGTCAATAAGTTTCAAGTAAGCAAACCTTAGCCCGAAAAATGTTTCGGTAGATATTTGTGCGGTGATATTGATGATGCAGTGTCCAGGTATGTCTATTGTCTTGGATATATATAGGGAATAAATGAAAGTGATGAAGAGGAGTAAAAATAAATACAGAATGGAGACAACCGTCTGCGGCCCGACTGCCCCTTTCTTTTGAGCGGCCCCTCAATGTTTTGAGAAACGGCGGAGGACATTGTCTCCATTAGAATTGGCCCCCCTGTGATGCTGATGCAGTTTGGGCTCCACTCCTTGAATTCCGCCCCCTCCCCGAGGTCGAGTGTGTTGAGTTCATACTTTTATACGGAGGGTTTGCTGTGCATTAGCACCTCACGGGCGAACTGTATTTATGTTAGTATGTTTTATGTGAGCTATCCGGTTGATGACGCTTGTATGCAGGCCTGTCAAATTTTCTGGACCATCAGGACCTTTTCTATTTTTGACCTAGTTGATAGGTAATGTTGGTGTGACAAGTCCACCAATTCTGGAGATGGAATGGCCGGCGGAAGGGGTTGGAGGTGCGCCGGAAATCTTTTTTTTACACCATGTGTGCATGTAGTTCAAGACTGCATACTTGTTGTAAAATTTATTTAACTCAGTCTTATGGTCTAAAAAAGTTGACACGCCTGAAACACCATCAGCACGGGCGTCCTTGTGATGCTGAGGCAGTTTGGACTCCACTCCTTATAGACCTAGAGTGTTCCCGATTTCCCCAAACAGGAGTGGACTCTATGCGTTAGCACCTCATGGGCGGATTGAGTGAATGTCAATAAGTTTCAAGTAAGCAAACCTTAGCCCGAAAAATGTTTCGGTAGATATTTGTGCGGTGATATTGATGATGCAGTGTCCAGGTATGTCTATTGTCTTGGATATATATAGGGAATAAATGAAAGTGATGAAGAGGAGTAAAAATAAATACAGAATGGAGACAACCGTCTGCGGCCCGACTGCCCCTTTCTTTTGAGCGGCCCCTCAATGTTTTGAGAAACGGCGGAGGACATTGTCTCCATTAGAATTGGCCCCCCTGTGATGCTGATGCAGTTTGGGCTCCACTCCTTGAATTCCGCCCCCTCCCCGAGGTCGAGTGTGTTGAGTTCATACTTTTATACGGAGGGTTTGCTGTGCATTAGCACCTCACGGGCGAACTGTATTTATGTTAGTATGTTTTATGTGAGCTATCCGGTTGATGACGCTTGTATGCAGGCCTGTCAAATTTTCTGGACCATCAGGACCTTTTCTATTTTTGACCTAGTTGATAGGTAATGTTGGTGTGACAAGTCCACCAATTCTGGAGATGGAATGGCCGGCGGAAGGGGTTGGAGGTGTGCCGGAAATCTTTTTTTTACACCATGTGTGCATGTAGTTCAAGACTGCATACTTGTTGTAAAATTTATTTAACTCAGTCTTATGGTCTAGAAAAGTTGACACGCCTGTAACACCATCAGCACGGGCGTCCTTGTGATGCTGAGGCAGTTTGGACTCCACTCCTTATAGACCTAGAGTGTTCCCGATTTCCCCAAACAGGAGTGGACTCTATGCGTTAGCACCTCATGGGCAGATTGAGTGAATGTCAATAAGTTTCAAGTAAGCAAACCTTAGCCCAAAAATTGTTTCGGTAGATATTTGTGCGGTGATATTGATGATGCAGTGGCCAGGTATGTCTATTGTCTTGGATATATATAGCGAATAAATGAAAGTGATGAAGAGGAGTAAAAATAAATACAGAATGGAGACAACCGTTTGCGGCTGCGGCCCGACTGCCCCTTTCTTTGGAGCGGCCCCTCAATGTTTTGAGAAACGGCGGAGGACATTGTCTCCATTAGAATTGGCCCCCCTGTGATGCTGATGCAGTTTGGGCTCCACTCCTTGAATTCCGCCCCCTCCCCGAGGTCGAGTGTGTTGAGTTCATACTTTTATACGGAGGGTTTGCTGTGCATTAGCACCTCACGGGCGAACTGTATTTATGTTAGTATGTTTTATGTGAGCTATCCGGTTGATGACGCTTGTATGCAGGCCTGTCAAATTTTCTGGACCATCAGGACCTTTTCTATTTTTGACCTAGTTGATAGGTAATGTTGGTGTGACAAGTCTACCAATTCTGGAGATGGAATGGCCGGCGGAAGGGGTTGGAGGTGCGCCGGAAATCTTTTTTTTACACCATGTGTGCATGTAGTTCAAGACTGCATACTTGTTGTAAAATTTATTTAACTCAGTCTTATGGTCTAAAAAAGTTGACACGCCTGAAACACCATCAGCACGGGCGTCCTTGTGATGCTGAGGCAGTTTGGACTCCACTCCTTATAGACCTAGAGTGTTCCCGATTTCCCCAAACAGGAGTGGACTCTATGCGTTAGCACCTCATGGGCGGATTGAGTGAATGTCAATAAGTTTCAAGTAAGCAAACCTTAGCCCAAAAAATGTTTCGGTAGATATTTGTGCGGTGATATTGATGATGCAGTGTCCAGGTATGTCTATTGTCTTGGATATATATAGGGAATAAATGAAAGTGATGAAGAGGAGTAAAAATAAATACAGAATGGAGACAACCGTCTGCGGCTGCGGCCCGACTGCCCCTTTCTTTTGAGCGGCCCCTCAATGTTTTGAGAAACGGCGGAGGACATTGTCTCCATTAGAATTGGCCCCCCTGTGATGCTGATGCAGTTTGGGCTCCACTCCTTGAATTCCGCCCCCTCCCCGAGGTCGAGTGTGTTGAGTTCATACTTTTATACGGAGGGTTTGCTGTGCATTAGCACCTCACGGGCGAACTGTATTTATGTTAGTATGTTTTATGTGAGCTATCCGGTTGATGACGCTTGTATGCAGGCCTGTCAAATTTTCTGGACCATCAGGACCTTTTCTATTTTTGACCTAGTTGATAGGTAATGTTGGTGTGACAAGTCCACCAATTCTGGAGATGGAATGGCCGGCGGAAGGGGTTGGAGGTGCGCCGGAAATCTTTTTTTTACACCATGTGTGCATGTAGTTCAAGACTGCATACTTGTTGTAAAATTTATTTAACTCAGTCTTATGGTCTAAAAAAGTTGACACGCCTGAAACACCATCAGCACGGGCGTCCTTGTGATGCTGAGGCAGTTTGGACTCCACTCCTTATAGACCTAGAGTGTTCCCGATTTCCCCAAACAGGAGTGGACTCTATGCGTTAGCACCTCATGGGCGGATTGAGTGAATGTCAATAAGTTTCAAGTAAGCAAACCTTAGCCCAAAAAATGTTTCGGTAGATATTTGTGCGGTGATATTGATGATGCAGTGTCCAGGTATGTCTATTGTCTTGGATATATATAGGGAATAAATGAAAGTGATGAAGAGGAGTAAAAATAAATACAGAATGGAGACAACCGTCTGCGGCCCGACTGCCCCTTTCTTTTGAGCGGCCCCTCAATGTTTTGAGAAACGGCGGAGGACATTGTCTCCATTAGAATTGGCCCCCCTGTGATGCTGATGCAGTTTGGGCTCCACTCCTTGAATTCCGCCCCCTCCCCGAGGTCGAGTGTGTTGAGTTCATACTTTTATACGGAGGGTTTGCTGTGCATTAGCACCTCACGGGCGAACTGTATTTATGTTAGTATGTTTTATGTGAGCTATCCGGTTGATGACGCTTGTATGCAGGCCTGTCAAATTTTCTGGACCATCAGGACCTTTTCTATTTTTGACCTAGTTGATAGGTAATGTTGGTGTGACAAGTCCACCAATTCTGGAGATGGAATGGCCGGCGGAAGGGGTTGGAGGTGCGCCGGAAATCTTTTTTTTACACCATGTGTGCATGTAGTTCAAGACTGCATACTTGTTGTAAAATTTATTTAACTCAGTCTTATGGTCTAAAAAAGTTGACACGCCTGAAACACCATCAGCACGGGCGTCCTTGTGATGCTGAGGCAGTTTGGACTCCACTCCTTATAGACCTAGAGTGTTCCCGATTTCCCCAAACAGGAGTGGACTCTATGCGTTAGCACCTCATGGGCGGATTGAATGAATGTCAATAAGTTTCAAGTAAGCAAACCTTAGCCCAAAAAATGTTTCGGTAGATATTTGTGCGGTGATATTGATGATGCAGTGTCCAGGTATGTCTATTGTCTTGGATATATATAGGGAATAAATGAAAGTGATGAAGAGGAGTAAAAATAAATACAGAATGGAGACAACCGTCTGCGGCTGCGGCCCGACTGCCCCTTTCTTTTGAGCGGCCCCTCAATGTTTTGAGAAACGGCGGAGGACATTGTCTCCATTAGAATTGGCCCCCCTGTGATGCTGATGCAGTTTGGGCTCCACTCCTTGAATTCCGCCCCCTCCCCGAGGTCGAGTGTGTTGAGTTCATACTTTTATACGGAGGGTTTGCTGTGCATTAGCACCTCACGGGCGAACTGTATTTATGTTAGTATGTTTTATGTGAGCTATCCGGTTGATGACGCTTGTATGCAGGCCTGTCAAATTTTCTGGACCATCAGGACCTTTTCTATTTTTGACCTAGTTGATAGGTAATGTTGGTGTGACAAGTCCACCAATTCTGGAGATGGAATGGCCGGCGGAAGGGGTTGGAGGTGCGCCGGAAATCTTTTTTTTACACCATGTGTGCATGTAGTTCAAGACTGCATACTTGTTGTAAAATTTATTTAACTCAGTCTTATGGTCTAAAAAAGTTGACACGCCTGAAACACCATCAGCACGGGCGTCCTTGTGATGCTGAGGCAGTTTGGACTCCACTCCTTATAGACCTAGAGTGTTCCCGATTTCCCCAAACAGGAGTGGACTCTATGCGTTAGCACCTCATGGGCGGATTGAGTGAATGTCAATAAGTTTCAAGTAAGCAAACCTTAGCCCAAAAATTGTTTCGGTAGATATTTGTGCGGTGATATTGATGATGCAGTGTCCAGGTATGTCTATTGTCTTGGATATATATAGCGAATAAATGAAAGTGATGAAGAGGAGTAAAAATAAATACAGAATGGAGACAACCGTTTGCGGCTGCGGCCCGACTGCCCCTTTCTTTGGAGCGGCCCCTCAATGTTTTGAGAAACGGCGGAGGACATTGTCTCCATTAGAATTGGCCCCCCTGTGATGCTGATGCAGTTTGGGCTCCACTCCTTGAATTCCGCCCCCTCCCCGAGGTCGAGTGTGTTGAGTTCATACTTTTATACGGAGGGTTTGCTGTGCATTAGCACCTCACGGGCGAACTGTATTTATGTTAGTATGTTTTATGTGAGCTATCCGGTTGATGACGCTTGTATGCAGGCCTGTCAAATTTTCTGGACCATCAGGACCTTTTCTATTTTTGACCTAGTTGATAGGTAATGTTGGTGTGACAAGTCCACCAATTCTGGAGATGGAATGGCCGGCGGAAGGGGTTGGAGGTGCGCCGGAAATCTTTTTTTTACACCATGTGTGCATGTAGTTCAAGACTGCATACTTGTTGTAAAATTTATTTAACTCAGTCTTATGGTCTAGAAAAGTTGACACGCCTGTAACACCATCAGCACGGGCGTCCTTGTGATGCTGAGGCAGTTTGGACTCCACTCCTTATAGACCTAGAGTGTTCCCGATTTCCCCAAACAGGAGTGGACTCTATGCGTTAGCACCTCATGGGCGGATTGAGTGAATGTCAATAAGTTTCAAGTAAGCAAACCTTAGCCCAAAAAATGTTTCGGTAGATATTTGTGCGGTGATATTGATGATGCAGTGTCCAGGTATGTCTATTGTCTTGGATATATATAGCGAATAAATGAAAGTGATGAAGAGGAGTAAAAATAAATACAGAATGGAGACAACCGTCTGCGGCTGCGGCCCGACTGCCCCTTTCTTTTGAGCGGCCCCTCAATGTTTTGAGAAATGGCGGAGGACATTGTCTCCATTAGAATTGGCCCCCCTGTGATGCTGATGCAGTTTGGGCTCCACTCCTTGAATTCCGCCC